>NW_007577917.1:424436-450439 GCF_000690725.1 Stegastes partitus
GGTTAACATAATCTGAGAATCCACAAAGTGATGTGTGAAGTTAGTGTGTGTTATGTGCTGGGGGCACATTTTTTTTTACCCTTTATTCAGTTTAGCATATTTTCCCCTCGTTTTATGTTTATTGGAGCTTGTTTTTCGTACATTTTCGTATTTTTTCAGGGAAGCATGTTTAGTTCAGTTTTTTTTTTTACGGTAATTGATAGAGCCACTGCTCCGCCTATAAATAGGCTGGCTTTCTGTTCTGCTTTCTCTTGCTCTTGCCTCCTAACCAGCTTCCCTACAGGCTCCTCCTAGCGGCGGCGGGCCTCGGACCCGTGCGCGCCCTCGCAGCCCAACTGCCACGTTGGCAGCCTTCGCTGATGCCGGCCTGGCATCTTTTCCTTTTGACTTTTTAGATTGTTTGACCCGGCGGGATCGGCCGGCCAGTTTTTGTTCCTTGGATTTCAGTGGGTGCGATTTCTTTTAGTTCGGTGTTGGCACCGGCTTCGACGGCCCTGTATAGGGTTGGCCCGGTGCCACATCTTTTTGTTTTGTTTGGGCGACCTGCCGGGTCCACCTTTGATTTGGGACTTTGGTTGTTTTTTTGGGAGGTGATTGGGGAGTTTATTCATTTTCTTTCAAATTGTTTTTAAAAATAGAACAAATGAAAGTTAAAATACCCTCGTTCCCTGTGTTACATTTTTAATATGTTGGGCCTTCTTTGGGCCGTAACAGTGTGTGGCTCCTTGGCCTTGGTTGGTAACTAAATATTAGCTGGACATGCTAACAGTTGCAGCTTCTTTTGCAGACAGTTTATCCCGTTCCTTGATCCTGGTTTTGTAGAACCTCAAAGGAAATAAAGATCACTCCACTTTAAATTCAAAGTATCGCTCTTACTCCAACCATATGCCCATCCCTCCATCATGTAAAGCAATTAAAAGCCTGACGGGCCCGCTATGCCAGGATGGCTGCTAAGACTCTGATTGGACCGTTTCTGTTTGGCATAATACATTTTTAAGATGTTTTCCAACAGAAAAAAAAGATGCATACAGGCAGACAGATGATAACCCTCGTCTGGAACTATCTGTACACAGGTTGTGTTCGCAAGCAAATGCATCGAAATCTGCTTATTGCCAAAATGTCTGCTCGGCTGCTTCTCTAGTCATCAGCTTTGAGACAGAAATGTTCATGTTTCACACCGTCAAGGAAAAAGCTGAACCTCAATGCCACTCTCAAACACGGGCTTTCAGCTCGGCCACCGTGCGTCTGTGGGTTTATGCAAATGATTCTCTCAGAGTTTCATAAGACCAAGGCTGTTTTGTCGACTCATATAGGATAGGTGATCACTAATATCGGAGGCACAGAAGCTTGTGTAGTTTTTGTTTTTTTTAGTCGAGAGTTTTCAGCACTGTTGCACCCGTCTAGTTTCTGGCTTGGTACAAAACAAGACAAATAAAATCTGGAGAACATATGGGAAGATTACGGGCAGATGTGGGTGTAAACAGAACAGATACGCCCAATCACAAAGCTTCACTTACATAACAGACCGTTGTGTATGTACGCCACGCTCCGTATGTCCTCCTCACAAACACACGGAGAGAGGAAGGAGAGAGATCCATCTATCTTTTAACAGATGTGATGAATATCGGTGCATGACCCGCGCTCCTTCCTTGATGCATCGCTGCAGTGTGCTTGTCATCTTTGTTTTTCGCTTATTATTCTCAGAGAGAATCCACAGATTTGCCTCAGGTGCATTTTTCATTCTCCGTTTCATTATTTGCTCAGATTAATACGAGCAATGGTATCAGCGGCGGCGTGGTCGGCTAAGCTGTGTCTAATAGGCTAGAGTCTAGACATACCCATACCAATTATCCACTGTAAATAGAATCCACGCTTTGGCTCAAGGCTTTGTTTATTCAATTCTATTCACTTCATATCCGCATGATTATAATTAAAGAAAATAAACACCTGCTTAGAAGGTGAAGGTTCACAAACGTGTATCAACATGTGGCGTCCCCACCACCAGCAGGTCTGTCAAGTTTGGTAAATATAAAGCAGAACAGGGAGGAGGATGTAGAGGGGAGAAGCAATAGTTTAATTACAAAAGAGTGTTAATACATTTCTCAAAGCGGAACTGTTTTAATCTCGTAAATACACGACTCAAAATAGACATTCAATAACGAATGGGTTTCCATGCATGCAGCAACTTAATAGAACGTAGGCTCTTATTTTCTGCTGGTCTTTCTGATGCTAATTCACCTATAAACAATTATTCCGTGTCTTTGCAGGAGGCGTAGCATGGGCAGTGCATTAGCAGAGCAGCTGCAGCGCCGGTGCTCCATCTGTGTCTGCATAAAGAGAGACACAGCACCGAGCTGGAGGTCACCCACGGCGGCGTAAAATGCAGCAAAAAACTGACAAAAAAAAATAAGCTTCAGTCAAACACGACTGCCAGAAAGCGCAGCCTTCTGTCTAGACAAAGCTTTAGGGTTGCGAGTTTTTGGTAAGCAGATTATTAAGTCATAAAGGCAATGGTTCTGTCTGTCACAACGTTAGCAGCGTTGTTAGGCATGAGCTAAGAGTATCATCTCGTGGGAGCAAATGCCGACATCCGTCAACCGGTGCCTTTCGAAGTGCCCACCAGCTCGGAGGCTGTTGCCACGATTATGTCCGAAGCATCGCCGCCGACCACTTCCGCTGGTTCAAGAAGTCACCACACACTGCTGCGTGCCGTCACGACTTCAGGGGGAAAACAAAGTCGAACTTAATGAAATTCACGACGACTTTATGGCGAGTGATTCCTGTGAAAGCTGCTGCTCTCGTATAAATATGCATCTAAATCTAGCCCTAATTCCAAAAGAACTTTTACAGGCTGTGGAAGTATCATGAAAAGAGGAGATCCAGAAACCGAAATAAATAAGTAGAAGGAAGGAAACAAAGAAGGGTTTGGTCACTGTTAGGTGGGTTCATCCAGGCTTCTGTCTGGCTGCTGAAAGGTTGAATGAAACAACACATTCAGCCACATGAACGCTGAGAAACTTCTCAAGGAAACGAGTTAAAGACACCGAATGTTCTGCTTTTTATCAGATAAAGTTGCCAAAGACACTTTTAGGTTGCTGGATCTGAACATATAAAACCCTACAACAGCCCATGTGTCCAAAGAAAAGCGCCGTTTAGATATGAGGCCGTGTTTCCACATAACTCTGTGTGTATACGAAGGAACTGGATCGTCAGTCTTTCCAGTGGAAGCCTCGATGTGCAAAAGTCCTCCAGTATTCACCTCAAGTATGTTGAAAACGTTTGACGTGGATGATGGAGATCAAACTGTGTGAAAACAAGGCATTCCTTAACTAATAAAACCAGACAACTTCACCTTTCCAGCAATGCTAGCTGCTTGTCTGTGTGAGAAAAACAATTTAAATCAAATCTAATCGATGCCCATCTCCGCACCCATTACTCTCATCTGAACTATACTCATCACTGCATAGATGCTGTAATATCTAGATGTGCTAATATCTAAAAAGAAAGAGCAGAACTTTGTAATCACACATCGTTATAAAGACAAATCAAACTTCTGCAGAGAAACATCTCGACCAAGTTTTTCTCCCATTTCCACACTCCTGCGTACGTAGAGGCCTCTTTTGTGGGGAGACACGTGTAAAAACGTACATATTACAAGGTGTTTATTCTTGATTTAAAGAAAAATCTGCAGTATCAAATGAAAAAAACAAGATGCAGCATGTCGGGTAAACCTTTACACCAACACAGACAAAAGTTGTGAAGTAAAACTGTCCCTTAAAGCGACCACTAGTTTCACCAACAAAACAAACCTTATCAAATTCAGAAACTTTTAAAGAGCAGCATGCATTAACCTTGACTTGATGTGAGTCATTCTTTTTTAACTAAGAGCACTTCAATCAGGAATCCTGACAAAGCCCTGGCCACGCTGACCGTTTGATGTGAGTTTGACTCGTTTTTCCCACTAGGCAGATTTAACGTATCTTCATGAGTTACAACTGAATTCCCCAAAAAATGTCAGACGCTGCTGTCAGAATTGAGAAACGAGGCCCAGATGCTCTGAGAACCGGGCTTTCTTTCAGGGTGGCGGCGGTGAGTCAGAGACACACCTTCGCCTCGTCATCTTGTCCCGCTCGCCCACTGATGCACCGCGACATTTGCTTACGGCGCAGAAAGCAGAAAGTCTCAGCTGCTCAGCCGCCGCCCTGAAGTCATCACCGAGGCCACGGTACATTGCAAGTGACACAAAGTCAGAATCTAAAATCTCAGTATAGACAGGGCTAAATCTTTCATGAATTTATCATTTCTTATTCATAACAACTCTCTATCCACAATTTCTTTTTTTTTTTTTTACCGATCTGCCTCTGACAACGCGGGTCCTTGGTGTGTGACCTTGCGGGTAAAGTTAGAAAGTGCAGAGCTTATTCCAAACATCACTGGAGGAAACTGTTGTGACTGGGCCGTCTGTTTAATAGCAGTTAGCCTTGCATAAGAAATATAGAATACAGATTAGATAAGTGACTATCGCTTAAATGATTTGCCCGTGGGCTCCAGCGTAGGGGGGGGGATTGGTCGGGCACATTACGGCTTTTAATACCAATTCCATCATATCACGGTTTGTCTGTGACTTCTCTGGTGATTCCTATCCTAACACTTTCAAGGGGCACTAAGTTTAATGGTTTCTATAATATTGCATTACGCTGTCGATACTCTGCCAGCCTCACCGTCCTCTCAATCATCCGCTTGTCTTTTCTTCATATTTGGTTCCTGCTCTCTCCGTTTCGTGAACCTTGCTCTGTCACTCAGGGTCAATTAAATTGATTCGGCGCTTTAGAGTTAAGCCTCTAGCAAAAGACAACAGGGGGCCAAAGATCTCCGCCGTGACCTATCATGTTTCACTTTGCTGGCCGGCCTTTCATTCTGTGTGTCAACATCACAAAGACACTCTGGGCTCTGCAAGAGGAATTCACGCTGCACATAGCAAGAGTCTCAGCAAGAACCGCGATAAACTCCAAAGACAATATCACGCAGTCTCTGGCCAGATGTGATCTCCACATTCAGACAACAATAGCATCCTCTTGGTGTGTAGTTGTGCAGAGTGTAGCCGCCTCCCTCAGCTGGAGGGGCAGGCAGGGGTGAATTTGAGCTTTGGTCCCGGAATTGGATAGAAGTTAGTCCACGACTACAAAGGGACCAAAGAACACCTGATTCCCCTTAATACCCCTTAACAGAGCCTGAGAGAAAGAGACAAGGGCAGCTGAACAGAGGCCTGAGCAAAGTTTTCTAAACTTTGTCTTTAAAAGGCTGAAGCATCGTCGGTGAGTTTGGCTTTTCTCACACGCTGTGGTCAGACTGTCCTTGTCATTAAATATTCTAAATGCAACCTTCCCCTAATACCTGATCAAATATTATATTGTGTTCTATAAGTTAGAGGCAAAAGCAACTAACTAGTGAGGTGCTTTCACACAGCGTATCGCTGTTTAAACCTTAAGGCCGCTGTAAAGCTCTCTAAGCACCTGCTGGAATGGATTCGAGTGTGTGCGGTGAATACACTCGTAATTAAACTACAATCCAACTAGTTCTCACTTTAACGTGTGAGTTAACATAGTTGGTGCTGCAGTTTCTCACTGAGGTGATCTTGCTCTGCTTTAACATCCACTTTCAATGTTATCCAACGTTACATGGACATTATGGTAACACATCCTCCACACATGTACAGGCCGGTTGGGGCTTCCTCCACCGCCTGGCACGATTAATAGGTGGTGATCATTTAGTGGAGCTCTGTATTCACCTCATTTATTGGCAGCATCTAAAAGAGGAGTAAATGTCCATATCTGGGGGTTGGAGGAGTTGGTGGTCCATCAGTGGGCCATGGCCATGACCATAGCGTGTTATAATGAAAATAAAATGTACGTGGGTACCCTGTGGAGGGCAAAGTCTTTGTTTTTATTTAAGCAATTAATAATAATAATAATAATAATTGATCAGATTTATATAGCGCTTTTCTGGACACTCAAAGACGCTTTACACTGTCAATTATTCATTCACACACATTCATTCTGGTGGTGGTAGCTACGATTGTAGCCACAGCTGCCCTGGGGCAGACTGACAGAGGCGTGGCTGCCATCCTGCCCCTCCGACCACCACCTCAAACAATCCATTCATACGCATTCACACCAGGCATGGTGGTGAAGTGTCTTGCCCAAGGACACAACGACCATGAAACAGGTTACAGGGCGGAATCGAACCGCCGACCTTCCGATCATCGACCGACTCGCTCTACCACCTGAGCCACAGCTGCCCAATTAGATAGAATTGGTTCTATTTCATCAAAGTGTATGGTGTGTAACCATTCTGTGGCATTTTCTGTCTGTTGCTGTGCCATTATTACCAAATTAATGAAAAAAGACTGAAGCGGGTAACCTGTGGTGGTCCTCCAGTCCTCCTGTGGAATAATTCAGTGAGCGCCCAAAGATTATTTTACAGATAATGTTAGTAAGAAGTCCCACCTTTTAGACGGTATGCTCAGCTTTTTTTAAAGCATGCTCTGGCATTGGAGATATTTTGGCCTAAACTTTGGCCATTTTAACAGTTTTCACTGTTGGGTGAGAGGCTGAACTAGTCGTAGGAGAACGAAACGTGGACAATAAGCTGTCCTTGGGTTGGATAACATTCACTGAAAATATGAAAAGATTTAGCTGAATTATTACAGCAGTAGAGCTTTATACTTTTGACCATTTTTAAGGAGATTTTTGGTCATTTGGTGAAATCCCTCTGGTTTGACCAACTTTCCTTAAACTTAGACTGAAGTAGTTTCGGGTGGAGTCCTTCAAAGTGGCCAAGTTTCATGGAAATCGATGGGATGGCTTGAGCCACCCCCACCTGGTCCTATCATGGATGAACGCTGAAGTCACATGTTCCTGTTTTGACTTTTCACTCAGCATTTCAGTGTTTGGTTCATTTGTGGTACTGACTCGGTTCTGTTTATGACAAGATCCTGGTTTGGGTTAAAAACCGCCCTCTTGGTTGTGTAATCACATGTTACATATCTTCTTCATGTGTGTTTCCAGGGTGACGGCTCCACCACAGATTTTACATACACTCATCCACACGAGCTCAACAGGTCGCCTACGTTGTTTTTTTTTCTTCTTCTCATCAGGGATGGAGGCGGATCCCGGTATGGAAATGATTTGTGATGCTAACGTCTATTTAATGGGCTGATAATGTGTGAATATGGTGGTCTTAAAACAGAGTTTCCTGGTAAAATATCTTTACCAACAGCAGGTCATGCATGACTTCTGATCAGGAAGAAGTTCTGAGGAGGCCAATAATACAATTGTTCTCCTGCCTCAAACTCTCGCAGCGTTTTACATGTTATTATCAAAGACAAAACAAAAAGCAGGCCACTTCACCTTTGTTGGCCATTGTCAGTAAAACGCTTGTGTTAATATCACAGAAGCTCCTTTAGACGGCGATGAAAAATCTCCCCCAATGCCCAGCGAGGAGTTCTTGGTAATAGAGAATAAATTGGTATATTTTCGACATCATTATCACGCTGCTCAGTTCACTGCACTTACATCTTATAGATAAAAGTGTTGTCATCTCGGAATACACTGCAATTAGTGAAGAAATACATCATGGGGAGAAAGCGGCAGCTCAGAAACATCCCGATAATGATTCACTAGCAGGAAGTGCAACTCCTGCACTGTCCCGAGGCACATTTGTGGCAGTGGCACACACCGACTTAACAAATGTGAATGACTCGTGTAATTAATTGTGCCCTTTTACTGTTATTTATGCTGCACTTTATTGAATAAAGGGAAAGAAAACTTCTTCATACCTAGTAGGACCTGAGCATACTGTCAGTCACTGGGGCCTCGGCTGGAGTCGTTGGACCACTGTTGGCTGTTGACGCCACATTTCCTATAAAAATAGAAAAAATACACATTTATATAATTAAGTTGAACTGACAATAAAACCAGTTTCTGCCAAGGAAAACATACACTGTATATCCTCAGGGTTTTTTCGGGTTTTTTTGGACTGAATTTAAGTTTTTTCATTTGCTTTCTTAATGCACACTGCTCCCTACACAAGTGCTCAGACTGACAGTGTTAGAAGAGCAATCAGATTGGTATCAAATCTGTGTAGGTGGGCACTAAAAATTGTTGATTACATCACAGGAGTTTTGACAGCTGGAGAGCTGCTGGGTCAGTGTTGGGAGCTGTAGTGTATTCACAGTGTCATTCCATGACTCCATAGATCATTTCATGTCATTTGGATAACTCACTGCTGCTGTTTGTCTGTTGCGATCACCAAAACTGAACATGCAAAAGAAAGACAGCTAACGCCAGCCTGTACCTCCTCCTTTATGTAATGTGGGTCGAACATGGTGCTGAGTCTGCAGAGGCAGCTGATGACTCAACAGGTGGTGATATAAGCTGACCAAGATGTAACACCTAGTGGGATCTGGTGCTAATGTTAGCCAGCACGGCTTCTACATACCCACTGTAAGCTAGCTAGCATCCCAAATGCTAAACATAAAGGAACCCATGTTAATCATGCAAGTACAACAAGAAGATAGTCCATGTTAGCCCCTACATGGGCATCTATACAGTCCATAGTGCAGTGGAGTGTGTGCTACATTACAAAAGGATTGGCCATTCCAGAGAAACCACATTGTTGTCTGTTTAAATCATGAACAAATGGTTTTGTCTGTGTGTGCTGCGATTGGCACCAAATTACCCCACGGCTACGTTCAGAACGCTGCTGGCTCTGTTACTGTAAAGGCCCTTTATGGACTCGTTGAAAAATGGGAGAAAACAGGTTGTGTGTCAGTATTCTCTGGCTTTAGTGGTCAATGCTGCCCAACCAGTCAGTAAATCTACCACAGAAGAACCTAAGTGTTGGCGAAGTTCAAGCGTCAGTCCACCACATAGAAACCCCCAACATACTGAAATACACAACACCTGTATGATTGTTACAGTTTCTGTACATAAACTGTGACAAAACTCCTCATTTCTGTCCAAAGCTTTCCCCCGTGGAAACCTCCATATGTGACTGTTTTTAAATCATCACATTGCCATAAATAGGTCAAATATCTTCATCTTTTAAGGATCTTTTCACCTCTTTCATGAGTTGGTATTCAGAAAAAAACATATATATATTTAGCTTAGAAAGCAGTAATGTTGGTTTCCAGCGTAGTTTGACCTTTATGAGTTATGGCTTCCATGTAGACTTTGGACATGGTCACCTAATTAAGTTAGAGTCCAGCCTAAGGCTGGACCACTGCCTTGATTCTTCATACGGTGTGGCTGGATTGTCTTGAGCTGCAGTGTACAGTATGTGTGTACCCTACGGCGTCCATGAATGACGTTCCATTGCATCTCGCAAAACTAAAATACAACATTGTATTTGCCAACAAATCCATGTTAGGCCTTCCGCATAAGTCCCTTCTGTGGATGCATATTTCTCAAGGATAACAGGCTCTCAGAGTCTCTCAGAAATACCCGAACAGCAACAATGTGACAGGATTCCTGCTAAAACGTGACACCGCCACAAGCAGCAATTAAGTCAAATTAATAGCAAATCAGTATGTATCATGTTTGTCCAAAGAATCCAGCGAATAAAAATGTGTTTAACCAATTTTAGATATTAATTTTGATATTGTTTGGCTGCACATGATTAAAAGGACTGGCTCATGTAATGGTGAGGGTATACAAAAGCTAGTTGATGTTATTAATTTTGATTTAGCATACCATTTTAATTCCAGTGTACAAGTGCAGTGAGCGTACACATGCTTGTTTACTGCTGTTGAATGCCCGTTAGCGTGTGTGCCCAGATATTACTGCACAAGCTCAAGCCTTAGAATGCCAGGCATGGTGGAAGACAGTGTGCACACATTACCCCACAAGAGAACAGCGGCATTGGTCAGGTGTCCCTAAATGCATGATCTTTTATTAGCTTAAAACACAAAACAGTTGTAGGATGTCTTTGCAGAAAACTTTTTTAAAAATGCATTAAAGACAGCTTTTACAGCCAATCTATTTATCACGTTATGTAAAACGGTACCTTTGGAGTCTATTGCTGTTATTTGCGATACTAGAAGATTATATCGTTGGCTGCAGTATAAAATAGTGCAATGACAAGTCTTGTATTCTCCAAAGTCAGATCTCGTTGCTTCTTGTAGGTGTATCTTAAGCCCATCGTTCATTATCTAAAAAAAACAAACATCAAAGTTGGAACCATAAACAGCAAATAATCAACAGCAGACATTCATCCTTAACTGAGTAGCACAATTTTATCATCAATTAATTCCCAAAGATTCTTCCAGTTGTTTAAATTAACCACATATTCCAATTCCTTCAATAAGTGATCAGTGGTTCCTGAGTGCATAAAACACAACAGAGAGGCATCCAGTGACGGCTTCATGAACCAGCTTTGGGGACAATCTGGGTGATATTAGTCTGAGGAAACAGCCGCTCCTATAAGAGACCATCTGAATCCAGTAACTCATACTTCTATGGAACATATGACTGCCGGGGTAATCGTCCTGTCCTTATAGATAGGCGGAGATTGCACAACAGTTGAGGCAGAAAACACTCCAGTGTGACGGTTCATCAACAGAGTAGGAAGTCCTCAAACTAAGTTTGCCACTCATGGTTCAGCTGGTGTCATGGTAATCAGTTTTGTATTCTGGCGAGTGAAATATGATGTATGAGCATCTGCTTTCCAAATGAGTTTACACTGGAGTCAGGGCCTGATATCTCTGGGCAAAGATAATCATTTCTTGTTCCGTCTTTTAAGCTGTGAGATGGAAGAAGGTGCAGCAGAGGTGGGAGAGAGCCAGATGGATATTACGCTGACTTTTGAGGAATGGAAGGCAAACAAAAGGGTAACGGGGGAGGAAGGCAAACTCAATCTTCCATTTCAGAAGGTTTTTTTTTTCTTCCCTTTATATCTGTCATGGCTTTCATGTGCAGTGTCCTAATGACAGCAGGCTGGTAAACAGAGAGGTGAAGAACAGACTCTCCAATGACATTTCTCCTTACGCCTGTAGCATCACAGCACATGCCAGCCACAAAGCGACCAACGCAGAAGATAAAGACGGCGAGAGGAGGAGAAAAAGTTTTCGGTGCTATTCGTATCCTTCAAAACTGTGGACACGGCTGTGAAGCAAGATTTTGTCTAAATTTAAAAACATGTTTAATTTAAAAAAAAGTGAAACACTTTACCAGCCAGACGAGGTCAACGCAGTTCAGCTGATAGAAGGATGCTTTATGGAGAGTTTTCTGCATAGAAATGTTGATTATCAATGCTTTTTTTTTCATATTTTCTCTATAGATAAGGACCTTCAGGACGTATTCACTCACTGAATTTACTCCAGTTTTCTATATTCTCGTGTTGAAAACTACAGCTACGTTGTGCCATAGATAAACTGAAGAAGGCACACGGAGCAGTGAGCCCACCAGCGGCAGGGATAGGCCCGGAGATCGGGCATGCTGATCCCCGGCAGGGTGGATCAGGTGTAGGGATGCGGACCCTTATGTCTCTCCCTCATACCATTATCAACATATGTATGCTAAACCCCTGGATTGTGGGTGTAGCTTGCTTGCTAAAGGCACACCTACAAAAAGAAAAATGATTGTCACAACTGCCATGACAAAAGGGTATTGTTCTGATCACACTTCATCTATTAGCCAACAACTGTTCTGCCATCATTACAGACACGACCTGATGTCATTTGTTTGGTTCTGCACCTTATACAAACCCAGTGCTTATAAAAAACATAATTTCTTTCTCACGTTTGCTATAATATCCAGTTGCTCTTCCCTTGTTCCTACATTCATGAATAAGTATTTGATATGTAGTGAGTCATCAGGTGATTTACATGCTAAATGTTAGGAAATAACTCCATAAACCGTCTGTATTGAGTTACCGCTTTGGCTGATCTGCTTCAGGTTTTTGGGGCCCGGCGGCCAGCTCCGTCTCTGTGAAAACATTTGATGTTAAGAGCCAGCAAGACTTTATAAAGTTGGCCGTTTGGTCAAACTCTGTAACCAGGCAACAAGAGCCTTGGTCAAGGAGGTGACTGAGAACTGAGAGCCTTGTTCCTCTGCAGAGATGAGAAAACCTTTCACAAAAACAAGCATCACGGCAGCAATCCATCAATCTGGCCTTTATTGTGTTGTGGCCAGACAGAAACAACTCTTTAAAAAAAAAAAAAAAAGAGAGCATGCATATGTCAATCTGTCTGAAGCTTGCAAAATGGCAAAAAAAGGTTGTTTGGCATGACGAGAGAGGAAGTGAACTGAGTGGCCTGGATGAAAGTGTGATGTCTGGCAAACCATCAAGGTAATACCATCCTTAAGGGGAAGCGTGGTGGAGGTGCTGTCTCACTACATGGACCAGGAGGCCAGTCAGGAAACGCTGCCAAATACAGCAAAACCCTCAAAGAAAACATTTTCCAGAGCAGACGTGGCTTCAGATTTAACAGCAGTGTGAAGCACGCAGCCAGTTTTCTAGATTGCATGATTTAACATATAGAAATTCCTCTGACGACTCCGCTGCAGACTCCAGGAGGAGTCGGCGAGCGTCTCGTCTCGTGCACAGCCCATATTATATTGATGTTGTGGTGAATGCCCTGCGCGAGTTCTCCGGATACACAAAGGCCTCAGTCTTCGGTTGACTGTTAAATATTGCATCGTGATGAACCGCCTCTCTTCCACTACGATTCGAGGGACCAGCCGCCACTGTGGTTAACTTCTGAATTAATCTATTCTGCTGCCCTCAGGCATGAATGGAGACTCCCAGCAGCGTGTGAAGTGGACTTTCACTGCGGTCGTGGGAGGCGCGTACGCCAAAAAGAAGAACGAGGTCAAACAGAATTTCATTTCATTTAAATCCAGATCCGGGATCCTCGTGTTAGAACTGAATTCTTTACTCGACCTATTTGAGTCTTTGACAAACCAAAGAGCAAAACGGGGGATGTCGAACTATTGCTTTCAGATCTTCAATTTCAAGGCTGACATTTAAAGAACAAAACATTCTTAGTTACACATTTGATATTTAGCTAAATGCTGTGGAGGTTGAAGTATTCAGAGTCGTTAAAAATATAAAAATAAAAATGGAAGCATAACCGGAGCACAAAGCTGTACCTGTGACTGTAATAACATTAAATATCATTAAATCATTATTACTTCTGCGTTAGTGTGTGGGCAGCATGTTATTGCTGCAGCTGATTTAGATGGAGCTCATTTTTTCTGATACTATAGAGGATTACAGTTAGTCATGTTATGGCTTCTGATAATTATCTTGATTAGTCAGTTTAATAATTTGGCTTTAAGATTTTAGGATTTTACATTTTTGTAGATATTTAAAAAGAAAATGCAATACATACTTTTACATTTAAGGAAACACAGTCGTGACTTGATAATCTGACCCTTAACAATCATAAACCTGCTATCTGACAGGTTTTTAGGAAAAACGAATGGATCCCATAGAAAACAGCCTTAACATAGCGACAGCCTTGGATTCTGACTCCGACATGACATTTGACAAGTTTTCACCAGCATTTTAATCCTCACTGGGGTCAAGGGGGGCTGGAGTCTATCCCAGCTGACTCAGGGTGAAGGCAGGTTCACCTGGACAGGTAACCAGTCTATCACAGGGCTACACTTAGAGACAGACAACCAAGCACACTCACATTCACACCTACGGACAATTTACAATCACCAATTAACCTCAGCATGTTTTTGGACCTTGTGGGAGGAAGCTGGAGAACCCGGAGAGAACCCACGCTGCACGGGGAGAACATGGAGACTCCACGCAGAAAGATCCCGGGTGTCCTCACCGGGACGTGAACCGGCAACCTTCTTGCTGCGAGGCGACGATGCTAACCACTGATCCACCCTGCAGCCCCACAGAGGTAACAGTAGCGGTGAAAGACGCTCTGTGTCAGTACCAGCAAGAACATCCGAAATGATCCCAGGACAGATTGGTAGAGTTCATAAAAGACACCGAGTCTGTGACAATCGGTCGATCAACATCAGACAGTTTATTATAACAACTAGAGGCAATAAATATTAATAACAAATGAGCCTTCCAGCATCAGGCCCTCCTTGATTCTTGACCTCTGTCTAGACAATCAGACATAAAAGAAGGTTTTACATTCAGTGTCGGATTATTAAGTCACGACTGTACTTCTTTTAGTATTTATTGTACGCTAATCAACTGATTATAGGCGTGGCAGATTATCTGTATTGTTGTTTTTTACCCGATCCCTAATAAAAATTGAATAAATTATAAAACATGCAGCTGCCTCTCTCTATCTGTCGTCGTCACTCTGCCTCGCTCACAGCACATCTCATCTGGCGACACAAACACTCGTCAATCAGCAGTGAAGGAGAAACGTTCAACATCCCATCGAAGGTTTCTGTTGGCGTTTGTTTTATTCTGAATTGAAAATTTCAGTTTCCAAATATTCTTGATTACTGATCGATGGCATGAGCTCTGAAGAACAACCCCAACTAACATTTTAATTCCTTACTCTACAACATCCTTCTAAGTTTTCCTGCTCATGTCTCACTGCTGCCACATAAATGTAGTGGAGTAAAAAGTACAATCATTTCCTCTAAAAAGTACTGAAGTAGAAGTACAAAGTGGTATGAAAAGAGCATACTCATGTAAAAGTACCTCTAAATGTAAATTCTGCTTTGTCATTCTTTAAGTGCTGCTGCACTTGGGGTTTTATTGCAGCTATGAAAATGTACTCATGCAGCGAAAAAGCAGTTTTTATCGTAACCCTCCGTTCTAAGTTCACAAATCTGTGCAACAGCCGCTCATTTACTCATCTGGCTGTGATACGGAGCTGATTCTTGCTCATTTGAATCTGCAGAATTCTCATTTACGTCTGGATGATCATTTTCATTTTATTGAGGTAATTACTAATTTTTTTTTTTAAAGTACGTTATATAACTCAAATCAACATTGGTATTATTATTTCTGATAAATCACGTTGTGTCCTCTGGTGATGGGACGGGATTTGGCGGAGGTGAGTTATGGTCAGATTTCTTCCCCTCTCTGCCAAGTTAATCCCTCTCCGTACTCGGGGATGAGAGGATAGTCGGGGCAGAAACATTTTAATTTGGAGATGGTACAGTACCAACATTGTTTTAATGTTTTCAGAGCTTTACGGGAAAATCTTTCCCTAAGCTTTCGGCCACACGACAAAGCTATTCCTTTGATTTTGAATTACAGTAAAAGCTTTCTTGCCGCGTCCCACGTGGAAGACGATTAAATTTTGTCGTGCTGATGTGACATGTCACCCACTCACATTATTTAAAAGGAACCTGGCACAACCCTGGAGGTCTGTCAAGGCCACGCTCCAATTACTGTTTGTATGTGAAGGTTCGGCATCAAAGGCCCGAAGCTGTATGTTTGCAACGGTTTGATTAATGACCCGTTTGTGTCACACACTCAGGTATGATCTTCCAGAAGTCGTATCGGAGGATTCCCATGTTTTTGAACACAACCACCTTGCTCTGGCTTTCTGTGACGTCCCTCTCCCTGCCCGACATTCGATAATTAGGTCATCGCCTCGCTGTGAACGAGAGGCCCAAATGTTGCCCCTACCCTTCAGCCCCAAACGTCCAATATAATCCCTCCACCTTTGATCACGATTTCCTCCTAATCCGGTTGAAGGTGTTAGGCGAAGACAGCCAGAGGCAATATATCTGCTCAAGGTAGGATACCCGCATCCTCTCGTGGAGAAACGCCGTTAATTACCTCTATTCGCGCGCCGAAGCTAACCCGAGTGACCAAAGTAAAAAGTTAAATCGCTCATCGGATGAATCAGCGGCGCAGACGGTCGGGTTCCCATTGATGTGGAGCTGAGAGGCACAGCTGGAGAGGCGGCGGGCGCTCGGGCTGCATCCTTTCTATTCAAACTTCATTAGAACTGATTAAAGTGACTCTGCGACGCCGCATCATCTGGTCACATCAGATGACTGGATTAGCAGAAGGGAGGGATTGTCTTTACTCCGGCGTTGTGTGCTTTTAATCCTAACACCATACATCGTGCACATGGAAACACATCTCATAAGCGTCACCTGGAAAGGTCTGCGTGACCTTTTGGCTCTCTGCTGGTTAAGCTGATAAAAGATAAAGGACAATAACATCGGACGCCAAAGAGATATTTCATAAAAAGGTTGAACGTACAGGTCAGCGGCATGTAAAGGTAACTGGGTGTAGATACTGAGCACCAACAGAGGTGAGCATTAAAGTTAGAGATCCCATTGCAGCGCTCTCTTTCTTTCTTTATTTCTGGGGGTTCTAGTCCTTTCCCCGGTCCTTCCTGTTTGCAGGTTGCACATGCTGCATGTCTACAGCCCTGAAACTCCCCTGCTGTCAGATAGCCTTGTTTCTGGCTTCTTCTCAGCTGTTGCCTCAGTGGCTCCATGGAGACGAGTGGGCCTGAATTAATCAAACATCTTCGAGGGAAAAAAATAAATCCTAACTGACACATTTTGACAACGCAGTTAGGTTTCAGAGCAAAATAAAAGACAAGCTCACAACTGTTGATGTGAGCTTTAAACCTGAGAATAGCTGCTGACTCCGTCTTAAACACTCATCTGTCCAGAAACCTCTTAGAAGTGCTGACGCTGCAGATTTCAGCGGTAGAGCTGTAAGAGATGCTTTTTGGTTCGGTGATTGGTCACTTTAACAGGCTCCACATATGGCGACGCGGAGCTTAGCCGTCTCGCAATATGGCTGCGATTGACAACTTCACTTTGCTGCCAGACTGCTGATCTTCACGGCAATGATGCAAACATCAAACACTTGAAAGCAATCGCGCAGCTCTTTAAAGATCCCTCCACTCAAAATCCCTCTCTCTCTCTCTCTCTTTTATTTTTTCTACCTTGTTAACATGTCCATATGGCTTTTTAATATGCTGGAAGACACGTAATTGAAATTAGTGCCGGTATTTTTCAGACTGAAACTGAACTGATGACGGTCTGAAAAACACAGATTCAGGATTCGGAGGTTTTCGACATCACAGATCTTGAGAAACAGTTCATTCAGCTTGCAGGGCGGGACTTCCTGTGTTATTATTTTATATATATAGGTGAACAACTTGCCATTGTGCAGCGCGGAGTGGTTTTACAGCGTTTGGTCAGTCGTAGGTGAGCTGGTATGCTCCAGCTGCAGTGACTGGGATGAGCTTTATTGAGTCTAGCAAGTTCATTTTGTCTACTCTGAATTCGTACTTAGGTTTCTTCTTTTCAGACAATAGAATTTAGGAGATGGTTCCTTACCTAACTTCAGTCTTCCTCAGAGGCATCAGCTGATCACCGTGACGTGTCATTTATTTGGTGTTCCTTATGGGCGTGGCCAATCTGACAGAACTGACAGTTCCAGTCGATGTAAGACATGTAAGGTAAAGAACCATCTCCTAAATTCTATTGTCTGAAAAGAAGAAACCTAAGCACTGAGCTTTATTGAGGTTGGGAAGTTATAGATCAACAAACTCTAAAGGAAGCAACAGTGCAGAGCTGCATCTAAGGCCTTGTCCACAGGGTTTTTATAAAACCGAATATCCTCCTCCCTACACACCACCTCGTTTTTAGAAAAGAAAAATCATCCAAGCACATTCATAAGCTGCCAAACCTTTAGGTGGCAGTAGTTCCCCCAATCCCATCCAATCAGAGAAAGCTTCCGTCTCTCAGCGTCGTAAAATAACATCATCCTTCGCCTGTGTTCTTGTACAAGTAAAAACAACGGCACCACAGGTCTGAGGGCGTCCACGCTGTTTCCGGATGTAAACACAGGTCGCATATGTGACGTAGGAACATATGTTGTCACAGGCAGTGACAACCCGGTTATTGACGTCCACATAGAGACGCATAAACGGAGCAAATCTTGACTTTGGTCAAGAATCGTTTTTAATGCCACAACTCTGCGCCTCAAAGTTGTAACACAAACGAAGGAAGACGACCAAGTTGCGACCAGATGCAAATGTGTCTCATGTAGGTAAAGCAAATGTACCTTCCCTTAGCACTGTGGAACAAACACTTACATGTTATATAGAAGACATGACTCAAAAAAAACCCAAAACATGGAGGTCAATCATTAGTGTGTGTAGATGAGCGTGAAGCCAAATCCAGAAAGTTCTCGTCTGCCTGTCCACCTGACTTTCCTGTTTCTCAAAACTTCCATGAGTCATTGTCAGAAATCAACATGCATCATTGTCAGCTGCTCTCATAACTAATGAGCAATGAACACTAATGACAGCAATCAGACTTGGCACAATTCTGCCATTGAGATCTCCATAATAATCACTTGCCTGGAATATTATTGCTATTTCTGCTGCAGCGAGGCACCAGTAAATTCTCCCTAAGAGCACTCGACGCACTCTGACATGTGACGGCTGAAAAGGCTCCGTCTAGTCTTCTAAGTTGCACATGGACCTGTTCTAGTAATGCGTGATGATTGGCATTAATTTTAAGAGGATTTGTGTGTCCCTCGGTGTGCAGCAGCCATTTGCTGAATGGGATGTTTTGTTGTTTTTTATCTGAGGTCGTTGACCTCTGGTCGGCTTTCTGTTCTCTCTTTAGGACTTTAAAACAAGAAGAATACATGCTTTTAGAGCGGCGGTACAGACGAGCCATCAATCCCGACTTCTCTCTTCCACAGGCTCCCAGTTTCAAACATCCAAACCAGCACTGGTGACATCCTCAAGCAGACTTTAATCTGACTTGTCAACGTTTTGTCAAGTTTCTTTTTTATAAAAGCCTTGACCAGCACCTAAAGGATAAGTCTTTACTGAGTAAAGCCTGTTTGAACAAAAGCTATGACAGATGTGTCATTTAAGGTTTACTGGAAAACTGCAGCTTCCTCCCCGGTGCTGAGAATGTTGAAAAGAATGCGGCGGAAGGTCAGCGGCAGACAGGTAAGCTGTGTGGCGATACCCACTTTAAAAAAGGTCAGTTGTCAGCGGAGAGATAAGCCAGCAGAAAAGGAGCATGAAAGCCAAACACAACAAGTGGATCTGCACAGTGTAACCAAGGAAGGTAACCACAGACATTTAAACTACTTTTTACAGTTATGTTTGCTATTGCCTGGAATATAACTGCTCTTCAGATGGAGACATAACAGACTGTTGGTGTGATTTAGGACTGAAACAACTAATTTAGTCTTCGATTAGTTGCTTAATAAACATTTTTTCCATAAGTGGCCTGTTCTTTTTTTCAAATTTGAACCCAATCTGCTACCAAAGTGTGGCAGTAATGAGCCACCGGTGGCCGTAACCAACCAGGAAGCAGGAGAAGCAGCCAACAGCCAATAGTTGGTCTCGTTTAGCGCCACAACACAGTCGATGCATTCAGCGAGAATTTTGGAGGCGGCTGGCGAAAGTTCAAAGAAGAAAAAGAAAAGAGATAAATCAGGAGAGAAAACGTCACCAAGGAAGTCATCCAAAGTGTAGGAGCACATCACACTAAATGTACAAAAAAAGACGAGTGACCTGCAAACGTTGCAAAAACAAACCGTTTTTCATTTTAGCAGTTTTATCTCACGTTGCTTTGAATTGAAAAAGCTTCACACTGACGAGGCAGATATAAAGCTCATCGTGTTCCTTCTGATTGGAGCTGTTTTACAGAAAATGCACAATTCTCTTGTCTTTCTCTTTTTCTTCATGACAATATGTTCTTAATAACTTACCTGGTCAATGAAGGCTAAACACAAATGTTTGCTTAAAAACAAAACAAACAAACAAAAAAGATTATTCGAATAATCGGAAAAATAATCGATAGGTTAACCGATTATCAAAATAATAGCTAGTTGCAGCCCCAGGTTGATTATTGATTCCAATACATAGATAATGAATCAGTTTATGAAAAGCTACAGTTGGCTTTTGATATGTATTTTTAAAAAAAAGAAGAATACAGCCGTGACTCGATAATCCGACACTAAATGTAAAACCTTGTTTTATGTCGGATTGTCAAGACGGAGGTCCAGATACGAGGAGGGCTTGATGCTGGAAGGCTCATTAGTTGTTAATATTTTGTTCAGTCAGATAACACGCCGTCATCCTGATTGGTGACATTAAATGTCATGTCGGAGTCAGAATCCAAGGCTGTCGCTATGATAAGGCTGTTTTTATGGGTTCTGTTGGTTTTTCCTACAAACCTGTCGGATAGCAGGTTTAGGATTGTTAAGGGTCGATTATCGAGTCACGACTGTATTCGGGCCATTAAGCCAGCGTTGTGTCATGAGTTCGTACCCTGATGATGTACCTCTGTGCAGGTCTAGTTATTATTAATTTGGTGATTACATTTAAATAAAAACTACAGATTTACTTTGAGACGTTTACAACACCAACAAGAAGAAGAAGGCCGCTGTAACGCACGAGTAGGTTTAGTAAAAGGTGAGCAAGATGATATTTATCATCGAAACAGGAAAACACAAGCAGCTCAGCTCCCATCAGGTGTCACGATACCACCTGCATACGCTTTTAAACAGAAGAGTTTCAAAATTGGATATCTGGGAAGTGTGTGCAAACCTTTCAGCTGACACACTGGTAGGAGTCTTATTAAAACACTCGTGACCTTATGTCATTTAGTTATTGTTCAATATCGTCTGTTATTCTCC
The DNA here is from genome assembly GCF_000690725.1 of Stegastes partitus. Taxonomy (NCBI): domain Eukaryota; kingdom Metazoa; phylum Chordata; class Actinopteri; family Pomacentridae; genus Stegastes; species Stegastes partitus. Next base: position 445,080 of record NW_007577917.1, read on the forward strand.
GCTTCATACCGAAGGTGAAGAAGCTGCAGGAAAGTATGAAGCACTTTCCACTGCTGCTTATTGCTCAGCACACCTACTGCCAAAATATTAGCACAATAGCAGAAGACCGACTCGCCGGCTCAATCAAGTTTATTTGTGCGGGTAAAGGGATTTGCATTTCCTCCCTTTTTGGTATGCAAGGTTGCAAACAACTCACATGATTGCCTCAAAACAGTGACCAGTGTACCTGCCAAGCAGCGTGAGAGATGTAGCAGACAGCCGTACAAAATAAGTATTCATTAAAGTTTCTCGCCGCGTCTCCCTCGAGGTTCGTCTTTGCATCTCATTTCAACCTCTGTCAGGATGTACGGGGCATCGTTTTATCATTCTCTCATCATCCGGCCGCGGACAACTCCGACTTCTCCCTCATTGTGTTTCACGGAGCACAATTAGAACACAGAGCGAGTGATGCAATATTTCTTGGATCCTTCAAGGACTTTTTCTTTTACTTCCTGCGTGTCCCGCCACAGCCCCACAGAAGCACCGCTGACTGCCGTCGGTCTGCGTCATTTCGTTAACCACAAAAAGAACTGCAAACACACAGCGAGTGACTTAAATAAAAGCCCCACACATGAAAAAAAAGCATTCACAGCTCTCCCTGTTACTGTATTCCGGCTGGAAAGGTTCCAGTGGTGAGCTGGGTCAACCTCTCCCTACCCAGCTACCATCCTGTGACATTTCCTTGCGTTACTAATGAGACAGGCTCGGCGAGGAAGGCCTGCGCTGAGACCAGCAACCTGGCAGAGTTTAGCCCCAAGGGCCTCTCACTGGGGCCCTGATTCCCCCTTTAGCCCTGTGAAATATTCTGCTGCTGCTTCGTTACATAAAAGTCCGCTGTGCCCTCGGCTGCAGGTTACAGAAATAAAGAAATAAAAAACAACAACATAAATCTGTTGGTCCGTCATCAGAAGCAGGAATATTCCATCTTTTTTGTTTCTCATGACGGCGGTTGCTCATCTGGATCCACGACTTCTCCACACTTGAGAGCTTTTTAAGGATTTTTCTTCGTTTTCAGATGAAGACTAACTCCTCTTAGCTCAGGAAACTATGGATTCACTAGAGGAGCTACGTAGGAGAGGAAAGAGCTTCGATGTATTCATGGCGGCGTTGAGGTTCGGGTCATGGAGGTTTGCTTCATTCAGTACAGAGAGCAGAACGACGTGTGCTTATTTCCCCATTTAGCACAGCAGCACATATTGTAAAATGCAGTGTGGATGTATGCTACAGGGCTGGTAGGAGGTTTTTTTTTCGCTGGTGGTAATTATACTAACTGCTCTGAATATGTTGACTTTCAGACTGCATGTGAAGTATAATTAGAATATTTTTTTTTGCTACTGGATGTAAACAGACTCCAGTAATTCAAACATTGCTGGTACAAGGCAAAACAATCTCTCTTCATGCAGCCACATTAGAAATCGCTGAATTAAATGTAACCCCAACCTGACTCGTGTTATAATCTTTAGCATGATTTTCTTCCCCCCCATGCTGATGATGATGCGCTTTACATTTACAGTTGTTATTATTACAGCTGCTATCTGATGAATAGGTTGCTGTTATGTCTCAGGTTGACACGTCTGCCCCCGATTCCTTGCCTTTTGTCGTGTCTAAAAGCATTTCTGCTCCCGGCGGTTCTGACTCGGCCCACTCAGGGCAACACATTTTCCCTGGACACAGTGCAGCCACGGGGAGCCATTCAGAGCTTCCCGGTCCTTCTCTTTCACCCGCCTGCGCCGATAGCTACCTGCGCGACAAACACGTTTTAACCCGCGACGTTTGCTCGGGCCGGCGAGGGCTGCCGAGTTGTTGTGACTCCGACAGAAAGACAGGTGGGTAGGTTTTGACCTCTACCATGCAGTCGGACTATTCTGCCACTTCGGAGGGGGCATGTTCACGAGAAGAAAGGAGAACAGCCCGTGGCACTCAAGCAGCAGGAGACTTTGGAGTTGAAGCTGTGGATATAAAGGCCACCATTGATTTTTCTTCACTCTTTCTGTAATTTTTCACTTCTCGTCTTACTTCACGGTTTTGTTGTGGATCTGCTTAAAGTGCAGCGGCCTGTTCTCCTACAGCTGGTAATGTTTTCCCAAAAGCCTCAATGTACAAATGTGTGTGTGTGTGTGTGTGTGTGTGTGTTGGGTGGTCGAAGGGGGGTAATACCGGAGGGGGTGTGTTGGTTGGTTTTAAAAGTCCTTTACCTGAAATTAAGACGCTGTGGATTCGAGTAAACGTTTCTGGCTAAGGTGAGCTACCTCTGCATACTCTAATCAGCTTAGTATTTGGCCTCAGCATTGCTTTTTCTAACTGTTTATGCTTAACGAATACTAATGGGATGTTTAAATCTAAATACCAAACTGTCTGGTGGTGGTAAAGAGATGTTCAGCCAGGGTTCAGCAAAACATTTACTTGAGTCTATGGTACGTCGTTATTTGATTGGAGACATTTAAAATTAATTAATCTACCGTTTAGTGTGTTTGCCCTTTTCAGTTAATATAATATACATAATATCAGTTGATTTATTTGACTTATTTAGCAAATTAATCTGCTGTAAAATATGAGGTGAGCCGTTATTACTGACAGAGAGGCGTGATACGGCACAACCACCTGTTTCCTGTTTCCCTAGTTTGATCCAACAACACTTTAAACTGCTCGATGGTCCGCTCTCTTCCAACACTTGGCTTTCCTTGGTCATGTAGTGATTCTCAACTGGTGGGTCGCAACCCAAAAATGGGTCGGAGACCTGTTGTGGGTGGGTCGCGGATAGCTGGTTAAAATTAAGTAATATATAATGTGCGTCTCAGGTTGGACTTGTTTCTTATTTTGACAAAGCTTTTATTTTGACAGGCATGGCAACCACAGTTTGTTTGACGTTCATTTTAAGTTTGTGTTGATGTTGGGATGCAAGATGGTAAAGCGCAAATATGACCCGGAGTATTTAAAATGTGGATTTTCATACTAGCTTTCGTAATAGCCGACTATTCGTTCGCTGTGCTGGAATCGAGAAATCAGTTTTGATCTCTGAATACTGTCACCCCAGACTCTGAAACTCTAATTAGGATTAGAGAACGTGCTCAACTGTCTCATTAACTTCAACAAATGACCTGATTAGGCCAAAACTTTATTTTCGAGTCGTTTTGATATTTATTTTATTCAAGTTTGTACATACAGTTGTCATGGTCCTCCTTAGTTTCTTATTAATTTGCTCAAAATGGAGTGAAAACATTTTGTTTTGTGGCCTTATTTATTTTGTGCAGTTCTGTACATGCGGTTGTCACGGTCCAGTTACTATGCATGGTTATATGGTCTGGGTGAGACCAGCTGAGAACCCCTGGTCTAGACCATAAAGAACTGAATGGCAAATTTGAAGGCAGCATAACAATAAAAAGCCTCAAAGTCTTAGTCTATAAAGACTAATGTCCATTTGTGGTCCCATACCGGATATTAAAACATCATAACTTATATCGGTAATTTGAACTCGCATACAGCCGCCTTGTCAGGATCCCCTTGCGTTGGCTTTACACTGGGTTCTCCTCTTCAGCATCATTTTTCAGCGTTTAGGGTCGTCTGACAGACCAGTAAAAACTGGTGAAACGGATGCCACGAGAAGATGCTGAGAAATTTGCCCTCTAACATGTGGCTAATATCGAGTAGGCGCGTCATTAAATTAAACCACAATCTCTTCCTAAACTTCACAAAATTGTTTTGTTGACTAAATCTAACAAAACATCTCCAGTATGTCACACAAAAATGAAAAAATAATGGTTCGACATGGCACACAAACCTCCTGAATGAAAGCTGTGTGATTTGTCCCACCGTCACCCCAACAACCTCCTTACGAGGTTTATTAAGGTGGAAAAACGCCTACGAGTCTGTCGGCGGTGAACGGTGGCAGAGGTGTAACCGACGCCAAGGTGATTATCTGTCAGCGTCAGGTGTCGGCGGCTTTGACAACACATCAGTGTTTGATGCTCTGGGAACCAGAGTGAGCTGTTACTTCTACAACATGCTAACATTATGCAGCCTAACAGCTTTCTCAGATCAGTGCACACGCAGCCTTTGACTGGAATCGAAACACGTGTTAACTCCCCAAAGTTTCTGTGAGACTGTTATCAGCTGCCTACAATAGACTTCACTAAAGATTTAAAATGCTGCTGAAAAGTAAATGTGAAAATGGCATTTCCTAGAAATATATGAGGGGACACGTTCTCAACAGAAAGGTGTTTGGACCGAGAACTTTTGAAAAGCAGTTGTAAATAAAACAAGAAATAAATAAGACCCGCAGCATCACAGCGAGCTGGTGTCGTCTGTCAACCTGCAAACCACTGACTGGTGCTGTTACACCCTCAGCCTCATTTAAACTGGAAGATACCATCTGACTGGGTATCCACAGGGGTGACTAAGGTCCCGTTTACACATAGCCGTATTTTAAAAAAATGGATCTATGTTTTCAAAAATAACATTGCTCACACCATCATTTAAAAAAAATCCTCGTTCACACAAACTCACATGAACACGTCGTTAAGAGCTGCTATGAGCTGCCAGACCTATAGGGGGCAGTGTAATGAGAAGCATAAAGCCACGCTAGCCAATCAGAATCCTGGAAAAAACACAACAACTTTCACGATAATGGTGCGAGGGTCGTTTGTTTAGACTGACAGAAGTGGAGCTGCTCCTAAATGTGGCATTAAAGTACAAAAGGAGTCAAATACTTGAAAATATTGGCTGTCCAAGTATATGGACGCAGCCAAACAGAAAACATGGTCGCACACATGTGACACTGATGACGCTTTTATCTCACACTGTGACGTCAAACTCTGTCGCCTCCTGTCTACAATGTAAAGATGGAGTTTTTCCAAATCTCCACTTTTGGCCAGAGTTTTCAGATTTGATTGTTTTCAGTGACTTGTGGTTTCATTTATGTGTAAACCAAACACATTGAAGTAAAGTACTGACTCGATAATCCGACACTAAATGTAAAACCTTCTTTTATGTCGGATAGCAAGGCTGTCGGATTGTCAAGACGGAGGTCCACATACGAGGAGGGCTTGATGCTGGAAGGCTCATTAGTTGTTAAAATGCATTGTTCATAGTTGTTATAATAAACTATCTACGTATATGATATTAATATGATTCATATGAAACTAAATAAACTTGTCAGATGCAATTTAATGTCTCATGTCTGGCGTGTACGGCTGCAAGGTGTCTCAGTGGTTAACACCGTCGCCTCACAGCTAGAAGGTCACCGGTTTGCGTCCCGGTGAGGACACCCGGGATCTTTCTGCGTGGAGTCTCCATGTTCTCCCCGTGCAGCGTGGGTTCTCTCC
>NW_007577917.1:450919-465968 GCF_000690725.1 Stegastes partitus
CACCACAGTAACAGTCCAACAACAGGTGCTACATGACTGATAAATGAGCTCAAACTGTCAAAACTCTGGCCTGCAATTAATAATTCAACACTCAATGGAAGAGCTGATTATGCTGAGATCATCATGTCAGATTCCTCCTGTTCTGTCACGTCTTACATTGTGAGTATTTATCATCCACATTTCACGGAAACCCTTCAAGGGCTGCTTTTAAAATCACGGAAAAAGTTCCTTGTGCTTTTCTACACAGTGTGAACTCTAATTACATTTCCCTCCATTCTGTACAGCTTTTGGTCAGAGCTGGTTTCGGCAGCAGCAAACAGAAAATGATTCCTCTTGGACGATCCTGCACGAGGTGTATAATTTAATAGCATCTTTCCGGCAAACCCAATTACGAAGCGCTCACTGTAGTCTACCTGGTTTCTGCCTTTGCATCCGGCTTCCAGCAGCGATTAGGTTTCTTCAAGTGGGAATACATAATGTGCAATACTGTTCAGCTGTCACTTTCTGATTGTAGTTCATCCTCCTCCTCCTCTTCTGTAAACTCAACATATCAGTGAAACGATTATTGTTGCTCAACTTGGAGCAGCTGTGCCACAGGTTGCCAGTTCATCTGCTTTCATTGGCAGACACGCTGTAATGTCATTCATTCTTATAAAACATCATTTTAGGCAGACAGACGGACAGAACTACAGTCAAAGTTCCTCACTTTAAAAACATAAAGATGGAACTAAACACCAGTTACATGGACTACTTCCCTTTTTTCGTTCTCCCCAGTCGGCCTTCTTTAATCATCTTTAATCATCTACACGCGAGCGTATGTCAGATACTCAATTATTAAACAGGAAATGGATGACGATTCAATTTGACGAATGCAGCTGCTGCGGTTACAAATGATCAACCGCTGCATTCAATAAAGGAGCAACTACATGAAAACATAATTTAAATGCTACTCCTGTAATATCTGTGCCACTAACTAACTGCTTTTTCCTGCCTTAGTGTGTTAAAAGACTATCAGAAGCTAACCTTTTGATAAACTACGACCACACACACATCCAACGACGACTCCTGAAACCGTCGAACCACAAAATAAATAGCAGCTGCAGCTTCTCTTTCTTCTAATTGCGTGTAAAGCTCTGCATGTAATCATCACATAAACACTTCCGCTGAATGAATAATAAGTTTAAGAGTTATGAAATTGTTCCGTTTGGATAAAAGTGACCCCGAGGCCAAATCATTTTCCACGCCGAGGCCCGTGTTTGGCTCGCATGATAAATACCTCGTCGGGTATATCGTGGGAACTCTCCTCCACGTCGGCACACAATGAGAGGGGGGGACCTTTTCCACAAGCATAAAAGCTCCAGTCAGCGACGTCATAATTGCTTTTCTTACGGCAAATTTGCTTTTACTTTCTCCCAGTTAATGAAATTAAACCAGAACATTTCTTCCCACAATCAGCAGCGCGGTGGACCTAAATGTCAGCGGCGGCTGGATTTCTTCATTCAATTTGAGCAAACACCCGGGAGAGAGAGGGTATATGGCATGAATTGATTGACAGAGTTCCATTACAAGGGCTTATCAGAACCCTGTCTGCAATTATCCAGGTTCAGTACGGCGGCGGGATTTGATTTGTGCCGGGATTATAGTCGCAACCATGTGTGCAGGACGGGGCACTGCTCCACGTTGTGACCCCTCCATACTGTTCATTAGCATGTTGTGCCCTCCACCCCCCACTAACACCGAGGCAGCGCCCGACGCCAGCTCGTTGTTGTGTCGGTGTTTTCCTGGCTTGAGAAGTGGATTTTTTCTCTTTTTTATTATTGTTTTTGCACAGCCCTGGATTTTAATTGGATTTTGATATTTACAAGTGACATTTGGTTTGGTGGTTCTGTTGTCTTTATGCAACCTTTGGCTGTGAAAGTCAAAGGTGTGCTGCCCGGGTGGTTAGCAAACAGCCTATGTCAGCAGAGGCACCGCGGCCAACTGAAGCAGCACAGGGCAGCGCCGCAAACACTAAACAAACCCCGGTTCTGTAGCGCTGCTAGAAAAAGTTCAAATCCATCTCTCGCGGCTGTATGGAATAGAAAATGTAGTATGTAAAAAAAAAAAAACTATCGATAATCTCCCCTTATATCACTATATTATCTCAGGATGTAGATAAATTACATTAACTACATTATCAACATTTACATTAAATGCAGCCCATCTGAAAGTAAAGAACAACGAATAAGATAAATAAACTGAGGTAGAATTTACTGTTCATTATGCGCAGGACAAGCACAAAAAAATAACAAGCAATTAGACAAAAAATTGACAAAGAAATGAGCCAGATTAAATCATTATGAATATAACACTAAAAGAAAAGCCCAATCTTGCCATCTGTCAATTGAAACAGCACTCCAGCAGCTCCAGTAGCGAACCGGGAGGCTCATATTTTAAAAAAAAAAAAAAAAGTCCTGACTAAATAAAGCTGACAGCTCATTACTGTCTGCCACAGGAACCTTCATTATCAGTTTAAAGTCAGTATGAAAAGACAGCTTTCACAGACTAATGCTGCTGCACTAAAGAACTTCTCACACAGCTGACCGCAGGGACAATGAAAGGTGTACGTCTGAGGACTTCACTGTGCAAAAAGTATCGCGTTGATGAACCAGAAAAAAAGCAGCAGGTGGAGAAAAGGTTGAGCCGCTGATGGCTAGTGCAGCTTATTCTCTGGACTTGTATTAAAAGAGTCGCTATATTCATTTACAGCCATTTTCTGCCACAGGCGACTAAAACGTGCCCACTGTGATACTTAAGCTTCATGCAGAAGAAGCAGAAAGCATCTCACTCCTTTTCTGCGTCTGATTGTGGTTTCAGTGGATCTATGCATCCTGCAGCCAAATCCTTCAGTTCTTTTTTCCTTTCTCCCCTCCCTCTTGCAGCCGGTGCATTTTTCAGCAACATGTCCTGCGGTCAGCACAATTACAGCAGGCTGAGGCCGGCGGCGGCCTGATAGGCTCCCAGAATAAATGCCTTCAGTGGCAGACGCAACCAATTTTTGAAGGACAGCCGTGCTTCACACAGAGGAAGCAGTGAGGGGTTAAACTTGTCAATTAATAAAAAAAAGAGAATAAAAGCAGAATCAAAAGCTGTGCAACATAAATGCAGCCCATCAATACCATCATTCTGAACTGAGTTCAGTCTTTCTGGGAACACGCCACGTCATGCTGCGCTTCTGTCGGTCCAATAAACGTATCCTTCAAGGAACTCTGGGAAGTGACAACAGAATGCTGATGCCATTAGCCTCGCTGAGATAAACGGTGCCTGGCGTGGACAGAGCAGGCGCCAGCAGCCAGGAGCACAGACAGAAAGTTGCAGGAAAATCAGACAGTTTCCAGAAGCCTTCGGTCTGCACGAGAAGTCACGGAAACATCCTGTTGGATCGGTTTCCGATTGAATAAAATACCCATTTATCAGTTAGCATGCCGCCTCCAGTTGTCTTAATCATGATACAGCGTCCTATTAAAACGTTATCCAGGCGATCTGTGATCTCAATGTTAAATCTTTTTTCCTTGTGTAAATCAGCATAATTTCAATTTGTATTTACCGTAATTTCATGAAACCTCGCTGCAAAGGATGCAAGATGTTTGACAGAAAAGGATGCAACAACATGAAATCATTCACAGCTACCGTAAATTCTGGACTATAAGCCGCTACTTTTTTCACGTTTTGAACACTGTGGCTTAAACAATGATGCAGCTAATTTATGGATTTTTATGAGTTTTACGAATTTGCCTCGAGATGAAAGTGACGTTAAGAGCGACAACGAAAGAGAGACTGAGGAAGTGACGAAGCAATTCTGAGGCTGTTCAACTCTGACACTGAAGACTTTAGTGGTTTCAGTGCAGGAGGAAGATGAAGATAGCGATAAGTGACTTTTCCTGGTAGGCTGCTATAGTTTTTATGGTATGTATTTGTGTATGTACCCGGTACGTATCTAATTAAAAGTTAAAAAAATCTTTCTGTATAAATATCTCATGCTACAACATGGACAAGTGAGGCCTGTATATGTACAAAACTTGTTTTCTGTTTAAAGTCAGTGGGTGCGGCTTATATTCAGGTGCTCTCATAGTCCGGAAATTACGGTAAATTAGCTGAAATGACCGCTCCCTCCCGTGCTACTTAAAACACTGAAAATAGAATAGAATAGAAATAATCTATTTATCCCAGACCTGGGAAATTATTGCGATACAGCAGCAAAAAAGAAAACACCAAATCCCAACAAGAAAGGGCTAAAGTTAAATACTATCAAAAAAATAAACTCACTGTATCATGAGCGTGAAAATGAATAAACAGTAAAACATAGTCGACAGAAACCCCATCCAAGAAGCCCACTGTGGCAGGAGGAGCACTAACGACTCACATAACGAGGGGGAGGAGCAACAAACCCCCAACTGAAACTGAAACTCAGGTGTTAATGGCTCCTTAAGGATATCAGTATGTGGAACTCCCAACTAGTCAGTCAGAGCTGATGAAGCCTCTTGGATGAGAGGTGGAAACGTCTTCAAGGAACTCTACGATTAAACTACCAGAACACTGACACCTCGGTCACCAGACGTAGGCCGTTAGGTGTGAAGGTCGGCATGTGTGCTGATCAACCGACTCATTGATCCTGAACATTGACTTGTCAATGCTTTAAATGTGGATTTGGTTGCCAGGAGATGAGCAGTGATGAGCCCAACGACTACGATACACAGATTCACAACATCCACTGACTTTAATCTCAATCGAAACTATACTGGAAAGCTGTTGCTCTGCTCTGGAGCGCCACAGTGAATCAAAGACAACCAGCAGCTGTCAGGTTAGTCGTGGTGTTTGGTGTCTTTATGTTCACAAGCATGTGGAATCAGATTTTTATAACAATTTCCAAAATATTGCACAAAAATAAGAGTGAGAACACAATTCACTGACATGAAAAAGGTCAAAACTGAAACTCAATATGATATTTTTATGTAATTATGTTTTGTTTTTAAATCCTTTTGTTCCTCTTTGGTTCCTCCTCACTGATCACACTTCTGCCCTCATTACTAGAGTCCTGCTGCCAGGTCTCTGGTTTGTGCCGCCTGACTTCTAGTTTGCACTTAAATGCAAACCTCTTGCATGGGCAGCTTTCTTCTGAGGTGTGAGTTCCAATTATGGAAAGTATTTGCATTCTCCTATTTGCAGTCACTGTGACCCATTTACAACTGATGGCTTTGCTCCTACTCTCTGTGCTCACATATACTGGATTGTAAACACAGCCAAACTCCCAGTACAGCTGTTCTCATTTACATATTCTTTTCCTGGAACAGCCCATTTACACCAACCAGCAGTCACGTCCGTGTCATTTTCCAGCAGCTGCTCTGTGCTGCTGACAGACTGATTTTATAGCTGCAATCTGACAAGCTCACCATGTACACAACAGAGAGACGACGGTGGCGCTGCTGGGATTTTGGCGAGATTTACATGTAAAATAATCGCTCATAAATAAGTTAATTTTTATTCTCTTACACTCTCATTCATGTCAGCTTATTGAACAGATTATAGTCAGAGAGGTGTACCTGCATCAGGAAAGCAACAGACGAACACGTAATCATACAACAGTTTGCAGGTTATTGAGCTACATTTGGAGATTACATGTATTTTTGCATCAGTGAGCTTTAGTCTCTCTCAAATTCTTATTTTTTGTTTGAGATTTTAAAAGTGATTAGATCAGGGGTCTGCAATCTTAAACACTCACAGAGCCACTTGGACCCGCTTCCCACAAAAAAAGAAAACATCAGGAGCCACAAAACCCTTTTGACATCTAGAATGAAGAGAGCACAGATAGCTTATATTGTGTTTTACGATAATGCTATGTCTAAAAAAAACTATAATGTGTTGTATTTATAAAATCAGTGAACTGCTACAGAGGAAACTAAATTTTATTTCTGCAACAAAAACATTTTGAATAAAAAAAAAAAAGACGCTGGGTTGAAGGTTACTTTCAAATAAAATAGTCAATGCCTATTTGAATCCTCCTCGTATTTATGAAATAAAAGCTGAACTTGAAATTATCCAGCTGCAGCAAAGTACAAAATGCCGTCTGGTCGTCCTGCTGACTGCAGCTGGGACTGCTGACCAGACTGCTGACCGCCTGTGAGGCGGGACGGGAGGAGCTCACGGCTGCTCGCTGAGGACAGTCACTGCAGAACGATACGTGTTTTCACGTCAGAGTCTCCAAAACACCAGAAACAGTTGCTAGATTTGTCTCTAGTCGCTTTGGAAAGTCACCAGATTCAGCGAGAAAGTCACCAAGTTGGCAACACAGAGCATGCCGGCGGTTATGACGCATATTTAGAGCGACAAAAAATTAAACACATTTTATTTTAATGTTATAAGATCACCATAATCTTTACATTTAGAATTGCATTTTAAGAATAACCGAACTAAACTAAAATACATTCAAATTAATACTCGTTATTTATTTTCCAAAGCCACAAGGAGCCACAGCAGAGGGATGAACGAGCCACATGGGGCTCCAGAGCCACAGGTTGCCCACCTCTGGACTAGACTGACACAAGTCTGATTTCATACCTGCTCAGACCACAGCTGTGGCATTTGGCATGTTTTCTCTTCACTAGCAGATATTATGTTCTAACAATGCAACACAAATACGATGTGAATAAGTGCCTTCAGCATCAGCATGTTAAAGACAACCGACTGCTGATTATATTTTAGAGCAAAAACATAACATGTAAAAGAAGAAAAGTGCACACTTTTATTACAATCTACACAATCTGCATGCTGCAAACAGTACTAAGTGGTCCTGTAGTTGTGTTTTTTAGTGTGTGTGTGTGTGTGTGTTTGTGTGCAGGCGTGTGTTTTATTAACAGATGCAGCCCCGTGGAGCAGGAGGAGGTGTTCTGATATGGTCTGGTCAGCAGACGAGGGGCCACACCACAGTGAGTAATAGAAAAATACTTAGTGAAGTAAAAAGGAGAGCACAGTGTGACATCCCTGGGTCTCTGCTCAGGATCTGCTGCCTGCTCTCTGGTTTGTTTTCCGGGTCCCTCTCGCCTCACGCAGGGTTTGGATTCACTTGGCGGGGAGGCTGTAAACAGTATATGCTGAATAATCCGACCACTCTGCCTCTTGGAAGGGTGACGCTCTTTGTTTGATTTGCTTATTTGGTTCTACCCTTTTGTAATTGTTTAGTTTAATTTACCTTCCCCAGCACCTCTTACCCGCCCTCATTTTCATTTACCTTCTGGTTATTGTTTAAGAAATGACTTTGTCGCCCTAATGTCGCTGTGTGTTACACGCACACACACCGGTACGTGCACAAAACGCACAGCAGGCGTGCACACAGCCGTCGCACACTGCTATATTCAAGTGCAGACACTCTATTACTCCTTCATTCATAAACTCATACATGCACAATCACACGGGCCGCATTAACATACACATTCAGTGGAGCAAAGCACACGGCGGCTGTGTGTTTACGCATGCAGTCACAACATGCTGGGGGGATGATATAATGGCAACACATTCACATCCACACACACACACACACAGCACAAAGATTATCTCTAGAGGCCTCTAAACAAAGAGGAAGAGGGAGAATATAAAATGTAAATTTTTGTCTTGCTACATAAAAATGCAGCCAGCGCAGACAAAATGTATTTCCATAATGACTCTGGCTTGGTGTGCATATGGGGCGTTAGCTTCCCCTCAGCAGGCGCTGCATGTGAAATGAGCTGCTGCTCCGGCTGCCTCTTTCATGAACTCTCGGGGGTTTGTCTGTCCACTAGCGCTCGCTGCTCTGACATTAAACGCAACAGCTCCGAGCCAGACAGGTGGGCAACTTTATTCAACATTCATGACGTCCGTCCGGCCGAGTTTGAAGACGACCGGATGAGGTGGTGCCGAGTGTGCGTGAAATGTTAGCTGGAGGCATGAGGTCACACGGAAACTAGGTTACTGCTGGATTCACTTCAAATTATTTAGTGATAAATGACTAGTGTTTGAAATTTCACAGAAATCGTATATTTAAATACAGTCGCGACTCGATAATCCGACACTAAATGTAAAAACCTTCTTTTATGTCGGATTGTGAAGACGGAGGTCCAGATACAAGGAGGGCTTGATGCTGGAAGGCTCATTAGTTGTTAATTATTGTTCATAGTTATTATAATAACGAGTTGGGCTGGTCCCAGTAGAACTTCTGCTCTCTGGATATTTAATTAATGATGAATATCCGAATATTCATCCCGGTCGGGGGACACTTCCACCCCGGGGCAGCGCTCTGACGGGGTGGAAGTGTCCAGAACACACAGGCAGTACTTGGCTGCTGATGCTAGTTTAGTTAGCGCTCACACTTCTGTTTCCTCCATCGGTGGCGGCGGGGGAGTGGCAGATACGCTCCACCGTTACCATCCATGTTTACTTCCGTAAACACTGAGCACGCTCGCTGCGTGTGACGTCGTCGTGTCCTCTTCTGCGCATGCGGGACACTTTTGGGTCGTATGAAGTTCACACAGCAGATCACATACAAGTCGCATTGAACTGGAAACGTGAAGGAAGTCACAAAGAAATCCTCATTGAGCATCAAGTCCTGCAGTGTGAACGTAGCCAATCTGTGGGATTGTTCAGTCAGATAATACGCCGTTACCTTGATTGGTGACATTAAATGTCATGTCGGAGTCAGAATCCAAGGCTGTTGCTATGTTAAGGCTGTTTTTATGGGTTCTGTTGGTTTTTCCTAAAAACCTGTCGGATAGCAAGGTTGTCGGATTGTTAAGGGTCGGATTATCGAGTCACAACTGTACATCGAACTCCAGTGAAAAATGATTTTCATTCTGTCGTCCTAACGCACACGTATGATAAAATGTTTTGTTAATATGTGAGGATTTAAAGCAGATTTAATACCAGCTCTATTGTCTCCGTGGTGGCTATCTTTGCAAACAGCCTCCTCCACACCCCACTCTGAAGAAACTCACTCTGTTTATTATTTTTTTTTATTTTTTTAGTTTGTAGATTGAGCTTCACCAGCCTCTGTTTGCATTTTCTAATCTAAGATTTTCTTGCGCTCCCCCAGGCATCACAATGAATCTAGTTTTCACCTAAGCAGCTGTCACTTGTAAATTGTAATGAATATATTCAAGAAGGGGGTTCATTCACTTCTATCTGTGCATTGTTGTTGGACAACACATAGCTGCCTGAGGATTAACAGGATGTCTTGTTTTAATTTGATGTTTAATCGCACTGAAATATGAAAAAAAAAATCACAGTAAACCGATATGGGGAGGATCTCATAACTACTAGAGAAATGCTGCATTTTAATTCCTGCTTTACTGGAAAAGTCGATAGCGTTGCTGCGCTCATCAATAAAGCCATTTCCACCCAGCCTGCAGCTTTCCTTACACAGAATGGTGACTAATTATCTGAGGTTGATAATATTGACAGGACAGTTGTGCTGCAGATGATACAGACACACGAGCAAAGTGAAATAAGATATTTCTCAATAATTGACAAAAGTAAATCAGGCGCCCATTTTATCTTTCATATTTCCCCTGCTGCCCAACTGCCACACAAAGAGGCAAATAATTTAATACTATCTCCACATAGTAAATGCACTTCCTATTCACTGTACGGTGAAAAAAAAAAGAGAAACTAATTGATTCTGTATTTGTTGGCCTTTACACATGTCTGGTGTTTTATGGCCTTTGCATCATCTCAGCTATTCTCAGCTTCCACTTACACATGGGAAATAAACAGCTCAGCAAAGCTTAGCACAGAGGTGCAAAATTTGGCAGAGAAGCTGGGAAGAAGAAAAAAAAAAGAAAAAGAAAAAGAAAGATGGGGAGAAAAAGTGTTCTTCAAATAAACCCTGCTAATGAGCTGGCGAGAGATTTACATAGCCTGATGACTAAGGATCCTGGGTAATTACCCGTGCGCAACCTCAAGGTTTAATCTGTGATGAGTGTGGGTCTGGTGACAATACCAGCCAATCAATCCCCGCCTCGGGAGGTCAACAGGAACAGCACCTCCCCTGCTTCAACACCAGCTATCTGTTGACTTTTACAGTGTCGAGACCACCGCTGGATTTATGAATTAATTTCTTTATTAGCTCTTGAGAGTACGGACGACGTTAATGCAGGTGAGCAACATCTGTGTTGGTATGGATGATGATATAGGGGACGAGCAGAAACACCTTAAGCCCTTTTTTTTTGCTATGGTGCCGTGAGAGTGGCAGTAGCTCCTTCCTACTTAGTGTATTTTTAGCTATTTACTGTTTTTTCTTCTCTCTTTTTAATATTTTATTTTCACTCAGCTCTACCACATTTGTGCGGGAACAGTGGAGATGCAGATGGCGTTTTTGTTGGTCTGTTCTTTGCTTTTGTTGTGAGTTCTTGGGGTCTGGCGAGCCATTGAGACGTGGCTCTATTGTTTTTACACTCATGAACAGCTGGTGGCGCTGAGCCGGGCCAAACCACTGCTGTGAGAGAGACCGGACATCCCCGATGAGCTGGAGGAAGAGGAGATGCAGGGCAGGAGTGAAGCATCGGGAAAAGAGGAGACGCCACAAGCCGTCCGTCCATCATCATGGGAAATGTGAGGTCTCTCCCTAATGGATGGAGGCGCTAACAGCTAACAGCGCTGACCATAGACTGTACAAAAGATGGACGTAGCAACCGGCCTTGAAAAATGAAGCCAACCCAGAAGTGTCAAAAACCTGCAATATCACTACGTCCACTAGCTGCTGGCTCCACAAAGCCCTGGCTCCCATAGACTGGAACTGGATGATCACAGATCATGAACTACTGCATTCCTACAGCTCAGGATTTTTTCTTATTAGTTTTCATGGTCAAGTCCAGAGATCAGGTGGCCAATCTGAAAATAAATCAATACTGAAATTTTAAAAAATCATCAACATTTTGCGGGGCAAGGGGCGTGGCTGGCTTGATTGACAGTCGGCAGCGACCATACAGACGAAGCGAGCAGAAGGCGGTAAATGTGGGCGGGGCAGAGAGGGCCCGCCTCTCAATCCGTCTGACCAATCACTGCTCCTGTGGCTCCGCCCCCCTCCGACGATTTTTGCGTCACTGGCTCCAAAAATCCAAGATGTCAACCAGGAAGTAGCAAAACCCTGGCTTCATTTTCTCAGTGCAGAAACCAACGGGTGACGTCACGGAAGTTACGTCCATCTTTTATACAGTCTATGGCGCTGACCCGGCTGCAGTGGGAGTATCAGGAGCGCAGCCTCATGTTGTTGACAGAGTCGCTTGTAACTTTGGATGGATTTCACCTGGTCAGAGCGGACCGGAGCTGGAGCGAGAGTGGTAAGAAGAAAGGCGTGGGAATGGCCATGTATGTGAATGAGAGATGGTGTAATGCTAGCATGTTAGCGTTAAAGAGCGGCGCTGCACGAAGGATGTTGACCTGCTGACGGTTGGTTTGCGGCCGTTTTACCTGCCGAGGGAGTTTTCGCACATCCTGGAGGTTACAGTTTACATCCCCCTGCGCCCTGTGAACTCATCCATAGTTCAGTGTCCCAGCTGCAAACATCACACCCTCAGTCTCTGATCGTCATCTCAGGAGACTTGAATCGCTCTCTACCACTGTCCCCACATTCAGCCAGAATGCAGACTGGCCAACTGGAGATGGTGGGGCCTTGGACCTGCTGTGTGTGAACATAAGGATGCATATGACTTAATTATTGTACTTTCTATATTTTTGGATGCTGCTGTGGCGTGTAAACTTCCCAGGTCTGGAATAAATAAGGTATATTCTATTCTATTCTAATGCAAAATGTGTTAAAAGTCTCAGAATGGCACGTCTCCTCAGGCCGCGAGACGGTGCTCGCAATGCTTATAGCAGCACTGACGACACGCATTTAATTGCAATCTGTGATAAAAATAGAAACTGTGACTGAGATGTGGGAAATGTCTGTAATTCAACAGCGAAAAAACAAAAGTGCATCACCGCTAAATGCTATTTTATAAGATTTCTCTGACAACAAAGGCTGAAAAATCACCTGAAAGTTCAACCCACATGCCGCGTAATGTTTCTAAAAGCAGGATTTCACCTCAGAGGCTAGACACACACACACACACACTCAACTTCCAAACCTGGTGCATGTTTTTCCATGACATTACTAAAGCGATTCAAGGACTTGGCTTCATTTGGAGTGAAAGCATGTCAGATTTGATTGATTGGAATAATGCTTGGCCTGGGTACCACACAACTGTCATGGAAATAGGCTGACAGCTGGAGCAGATACTTTATCAGACTTATACAAACGGATTTATCCGTGGCGCCTCGCCCCGTGATTGTATTAAAATATGTATGGAAGCTTTGAAAGACCTGAGCGTTAAAGGGAAGAAATTTACATTGTCTTTAAGTGAGACGGTGGCGGCGGAGAAACGAAACTTCTGAAGCAGCTCGAGACATGCGTTGCCTGGAGATGTGCGTGCGAAGGATTTTCTCGCTGGGGTTCAATTCGAGGGCAGAACTTAAAGTTGTAAGAAGTCCTCGGCGCTGTGATCATGTCTTGAAAGAAAAGGCAAATGATAGCTGGTGTTCAAATGAATATTAATGCAATCTAGAAGGAACGCCGCGAGTACTCCTGCCTAATTACGTACTGTATCAGTAACGACAGTAACTGCTCTTGAAGACGAGAAGGACGCGGATTTCAAGGTTGACAAACAGATGCTTCATCCAAACACAGATTTTTTTTTTTTTTGATGGTCCAAACAAAGCCTCCTCTTGCTAATCTGCATCGCTGCTCTGTGCTCCGTTCACCTGACTGATTTCAATATAGATTTTTCAACATTACAACTTGCTGGCTCTTACATAAGCCCAGTAATCTTTATGCTTGGGTAAAAGTACACGACAATCCCATATTTTCCACCGTGCTTACTGACATTCACTGGAATGTGGCGAACAATGCCACGCATGCCGGCCTGCGGTCGCCGAAAATATCCTCCAATACAAGCACAAACAGTACTCTGATTACTATTGGTGAGTACTTGCCATTGAGACAACAATCATGTCGGTTGTTCCGTCTCCGTGTCAAACAGGTGCTCCAGTTTCTACTCTTCATGAGGGGCGTCACGCTGCGCCTATGAATCAGCCTTAAATTTGTAAATGATACCACTATCGAGGGCAGCTTAATTTGAAGTGTTTAATAAGAGGGAAGCGGTGCACCATGGGCGTATGCATTCACACGCTGGGAGACTCTGCTCAGCATCGGCAGCAAACAGCGCATTCGGCGAGCGCTCCCTCCTCTGTCTTGGAAAATAAAAACAGGCCCGGCATCGCCTCCTCTACACTGCTCTGTTTTGACTCTTGCCTTCCAGTGGTGATAAAAACCCCACATGCGATTACAATTTCACTGTTGAAAGCCGTCAATAATTCATGGTTACGCATCCGTGCAACCAGTGGTGCTCGACGAGTCGGCTGGTTTTCCCCCACAATCCCAACATCATCCCTCTCTCCTCCCTCCCTCCCTCCCTCCCTCGCTCTCATCCTCAGCCTTTCATGTCTACTGTACATCCATCCATCCATCCTCTGACCTCTGCTGTAAATCTCCGGGCCCAACACTGACACCAGGCGGCGTAGGCAGGTCACTGGGTGATGAGAGGGGAATAAAACAACAGCTTTTATGGCTCTGGAGGAAGCAGCAGCCGGGCTTAGAAAGCCTTACACTTGATTGGAGTAAGTCACGTTTACTGACCGCTGATCTCCCACTCCATTAGCTTCAGTACATAAAGGCCATCAATCCAACGCACTTCCAACCACGCAGCCCTGACGCTGGACAAGCTGAACGCAAGCAGACGTGGGAGGAAGTGGCTTTAACTGAATGGAAACTGACCAAAAATCAAAATAATATGTGCAGCAATTTGTCCAAACCACGTTACCCGTTTACAGAAAATTCCTTTCATTAAAAATTAGGACTTTATTTTGTATTTTTCAGCCCCTTAGTCAGGATAGTGAGAGAGTGAGACAGGAAAGGGGGGATGAGCTTCAGCAAAGGGTGGTGAGCCGGACTCAAACCCACGACCACTGTGTCAGGGACTAGAGCCCCTGTTCACGGGTCTCCTGCTCAATTAGGTGAGCGATAGGGGCACCCTTTCCGCCACCTTTTCTATCAGCAATGACGACACTGTACTACGATAGGAACCGTTAAGATCCTGGAGCACTAAGACATCCCTCCAACGGGGCACAAACACGACCTAATAGGTGGCAAAAGCACAGTTTGGTTTATTTGAAGTAGAGATCTGAGTTTAATAGAAATGATGTCATCTCTCTCAGATGGAAAGCTGCTTCACCTGCCAAGAGCTGAGTTCACTTTTTGTTTTGGCCTGTAATACAAACCCTCGACACAGAGGGGTTAACCTTATCCTGGGAGGACCACCGTGAACACATGGGCTGAGCGTAGAGCTTTGCTGAAAATGAACACTTTGCCACCGGTGACCTGGAGGGCCGGTACGCGAGACTGGATGAAGTCACGAATATATAGTGCATGACAGTCAAAGACTCAGACAAGCGAACAGCCGGCTACTCATCTATCAAAGCGACAAGCAGAGTCTTAAAGAATGGATGGCTGCGGCAACCTTGGAGCCCGTGTAAAAGCCTGCCAAACACACATGATGAATCTACTCGGCATTAGCGAGAGGACGCCTCTGTACCTGTGTCGGCCTCCGGGCTGTGAACGCAGCAGGAAACAGAAACACACAGCTCTGATCTGTGGCGTTATCAGAATAAGATGAGTCTAGTGTTGGTCCGGCTGGTCAAAGCCAGGGCTCTGGGGGGCGATTAAATAACAAGCAGCTTTGATACGATGTCGTCATTTTGTTCTGAACACGTCGTCGCTTGGAACAACTTTCAGTCAAGGAGCTAAACTGTTGCTCATCAGTTAAACTGTTGTTTCCTCCCAGAGGGACTCTGTCGCACAACAGGTCCGTTTTAGCGATCTAGTTCTGATAATCCAGACCGATCACTTGTCAAACAGTAATAAAACTCAAACTCACAGAGAAACTTTGAT
>NW_007577917.1:466390-478675 GCF_000690725.1 Stegastes partitus
ATTTGAACCATAAAGCATCTACAAACTGTTATACGATCTGGGTCTGGAGAGTAAAGCCAACAAACTAGTGCCTCAAACCTGCATCCTCTCTAACCGCCAGCAGGGGGCGACTCATCTGGATGGAAAAAGAAGAGAAAATGGCTCCACTTCTTCCTGAATCTGCTGCCTCAATAAACATTTTCCTAATGAGCTTAGTGTCTCGATTGCTTGTTTCAAGACTGTTTGAATACAGCATAATGTTTAATTTGAAAAATATGTTCCTATTTAGATTCAAAGAGACGATAAAGCAGGCGGGCTCACCGTCTGATTTCCATCGTAGTGTTCCTGTTTGAATCGTCCTCTTGCTCGGTGCAGCTGGTTTCAAAAGATGGAGACGACCAAACTCTAAACTCAAACCAATGGGTGACGCCATGATGTCCATCTTTTACATGCAGAAAACCTTTAGTTTCTCATGCATTCTGGTTGTTTTGGCTTTCTGATGATTTGTGAACTCAGATTTGATGTGAGCCAAAATAGAATCTGACTTTTGGTGCAGCATCGCTCTGGAGCTGACTCGTATCCAACCCAGTGCTCGACCTATTCACCTTGTAACACCAGAAGCTCTTTTATAACATCAAACGTTGATCAAACATGATGACACACGCAGTCAGAATGCAACAAAGCTGCCTCTCGCTGCGTCCAAACAGAATAGCAGAACCCTGAGTGAGACACAAAACAGTTCAAAGAAGATGAAAGACGACTAAAACCTGAGGCTGGTCAAAGATGAGTTTTTTTATAATACACCAGACGTGGAGTTATCCATCAGAATGCTGGTTATGATGTGATTTTCAGGAAGTGGACAATACTCTCGACTCAGCAGAGCCGAGGCCCGTGTCCTTGACAAGTACACTTAATTAAACTCGCAATCAGCTGTTGACTGCTTCCCCTGCCTCATCAATAAAGCAATTGAAGCTGCAAGCTGGAGCGGCTGTCTCCTCATGTTAACGCCTCTCCTCTGAGCTGCGTTGTCGGCTCATTTATCACTGAAAAACCGGAGCTTTATTAACATAGCACTGCTCTAAAAACGTGGAGGGAACATTTCATCCGACTGGCCTCTGTATTATTTGTGCCAAATTATTTACGGTACATGTACGTTTGCCACCAAGAGCGACCTGCACACAACCTGTCCCGACCAATAATCTGTCTTTCTGATGGAACAAATGCATCACTGAGAACAGCTTTAGTTTATTGACTCCACATCTTGAGAACGTTTTCTGTAAAGCACAAAAAGTTTTTTTTTTTCTCCCCTCCACGATTCCTCTCACTCCGTCGGTTTTATTTTCTGCTGTTGACGGAGGTGTCATTCATCAGAACTCCACAAGAACATGTAATGGTGCAATTATGTAAACAATGATTGGCAGTCTAAATAACATCATATTTGTGGAGAACCTTTCAAAAGGGTGTATATTTGCATAAGCAACACGGATTAATGTGACAGTCGAGCAGCTGCTCTCACCGGGAGGCCCCAACGATAACAACTTTCAGTGATTTGCCGTAATCAGGAAAAACTTTCTGTTTTGAGGTTAAATTGAGAGAATCTGAGAAGAGGAAGGAGGTGGAGGGAGGAAGGTAAACAAGAGTGACACCGACACCGATCCAGCGGATGAAGTGAAAGTGTTTGAGTTGTTAACAAACTGCGAGAGGTATGGGAACAATTAATATTCGCTTCTTCGTGCGAGAAATGAATATTAACGGTCGCCGTGCTTCTAGCTTCTGATAGAGTTGTTTAATTTCCATATGACATTTCCGTGTAATGTGTCATCATGTTAACGACACTTTAAGCTAATTATTACAGCTTTGTTCATTGATGCTACCTTCTAATGTTTCTGCTGATTCAAGATAAGAAGCGTCACACTTTATAGGCCCTCTGATATCATCGTCTCCTACATTTTTATCCAACACTGAAGACATCTTTTTATCACTTAGCTGACCCGCTAACAGACGTCGCCTATATCGAACTGCTAAAAGTTCGCTGTGATTTAAAGGAAGCTGGTCGATTGGAGATCCTCGGAAACAGCCGACAGAAAAAGAAGCAATAACAAACACTCCAGCTGGACATTTTTCCAGCTCCCCAGACAATCACACACAACAGAAAAGGTGAACTTAAATAGATTTTTTTTTTTTTTACCTCTGCAGTATTTTTCCACCAGACATTAGACACAGCCGGGCAAAACGGTTCTGAGGCTTAAGGACAATGTCAAATAGCATCAATAGTAATGAGCCAAAAATCCAAACTCTGATTCTTTTAAAACAATTCTTCAACTTAATGCTGCGCCGCACGGTTCAGAAATCTTCCTCTACAGCTTCGATTCTGAGCTAAAGCTGTTTCTTTGCATTTTTTTTTTTCTTTCCCCCCCTTTCAGGAAATCACATTTTCAGGCTTTTGGGCATCTATGAGAGTAAGATTAGAAGAGGTGAGAAATGGATGGTTGTGTCAGACGAGCTTCCTGAAAGACCCTCAGACTAAAACCTCAACCCTGCAGCCTACAAGAGTATTAGACCTGTAAAATGTCTGACACATTTCTATTTGACAGATTCTTCCTTTCTTTTGGCATTTCTAATTTGAACCAGCTGAAGCAGGTGTCACTCGACGCCAATCCAGACTCTCGGCCCGGCTTTTCATTACAGGGTCCCGGATTGCACCACGGTGTGAGATAAATTGGTTATGTCTAAAGTCAAATTATATCCAGGTCTTTGCAATTCAATTCACTTATTGAAAAGAGGAGGAGGAGGAGGGGGGGGAGGGAAAAAAACTGCTAAAAAGAAATGTTCCAAGTTGCCGCTTTTGCTAAAAGATGGATTCACAAAGAAGGAAACTTGCGCCAGATTGCCTGCCAATTTCTGGTCTAGACGGCAGCGGAGACTTCTTTCACTACCATTCATGTAATGCTTGACGGCAAAAAGGAATAGTTTCAAAACAGAAAAGCCGAGACCCTCTCAGCAATTATTTGACAACTATAAAGCTTCTTTATTGAAAGGCCTGAAACCTGCAGGCACATGCGGAGCGTCGCTGTAATTTCCTGGTTGTGATATTTAAGCGACTAAACACGTGTCTTACTCGGAGTTCCATCACAGGAGCATTTGTCTTTTTTTATCCAGTGACCCAGATTAGATTTCAATAATCATTTAATACTAACAACTTAAAAAGCTTTGCTCTATTTTAAGACGGTAGAAACGGAGCTGGCCTCCGTTTTTCAACTGGTCATTTGGAATTCGATTGTAGAAACATGAAGGAATATTGCCCAATAATTCCATCGAAAAACTTAAAAACAACACTTGAATCAGCATAAAGTTGACTTGACTATGAACCGATGATACTCCCGGTGATTGAAGAATCCTTTCTGCCAGAGGCGTGGTATCCAGGAAGTGTGTTTGGCAGCCAAGTGAAATCATGAAAGGGGTTAAAGCCAGTTTCACTTCATTCAGCACCGCAGTGTTTAACAGTTGACTCATTGAGTAAAACATCTAATTAAAGGCTTTGTTTTTTGTTGTGTAGTTGGGCATGTTTTGTTTCAAGGCTGTAAAAATGTATTTCAAAGGGTTCCAACAAGCTCGGTTCAGTTTCTCATTTGGATTTTCACAGATCTCTCGACACACCGATGCTAGCGGCTGCACTCGGGCTGGTCTGAGCTAAACGCTGCTGTCGGTGCGCTGACGTTGTCGTTGTGAGCTGATGTTTGAATGTTTTATCAAGTGTAGCCGAGGCTGACGGGAATCTCACTCGCTTTGCATTTAGTCGTAAAGCTTGACCCGATAATGAAAAGCCAGGAGATCAGCAAAGTCACATTTCCTCCTCAGAGGGACATGAACCAAACTTCACAACAGCCCAGTTAACAGACGTTTCATACGAGGCCATAAACCTCTTGTTGGCTTGACAGGGAAAAATCAGAGAATCGCAGTTTGTAGCCGTCATCTTCTTTAGTTAATTCTAATCAAAGAATTGACAGATATCAATCAGATAATTGATATTTTGGTGGTGACCAACTGCTCCACCTCCAATCCCACAGCTGATAGCGTGCTATTAAAACTCTATGACGGCGTTCAGAGGAATATTTATGGTGTTTTGAAGGAAAAAAATTCAAATGCGTCATCAAATGCTTCGTGTAATTCAGGGAAATCGGATGTACTGAAGACTGCACGTTTCCTCTGTAGGTGTTCATACGGTTGCTGTGAGTCATAGAAAAAGTACAACAGATACAACGACTGTCACAACTCGTACCTGAGCTCCTTCAGCAGATAATCAGAGGGGAAAAGATGCCACGTCACAGTCAAGCGGTGAGATATTTGATTAATACGTCATGTTTTATGACTGAGGCATTACACTGTGCTACTATGGCCAACGTGAATTGTGTTATTAAAGTAGAGAACTGACGCAGTTGTCGTAGCGACCGAGAACAAGGAGTCAGGTATAATTCTTTATACAGTCAAATGTATTCAGACCCGTCCATTAAAGAAAAGGCAAAATTCACAATAATCACTCAAATAAGTAGAAACTGGAAAAAGTAATAATAAATAAAAATTTGCTAAATTATAATTTAGTGAAATAAGATGCTGCTTTTGAACTGTGGTTGAAAAGAATAATTAAAAAAAAAAAAGTCCCTGTCAACAGGTGCAGACGTCTGATTGAGAGTTACAGGAAACACCTGATGGCAGTGATTGGCTCAGAGGGTTGTTCAGCTAAATATTAGTTTATGGCTCCCATCATGCTTATTTTTCTTTTTAAAAAAAATATATTTCTGTTGAACCACAATTCTAAAGCAATGTCATGATTTTAATTACATTTTTATTTATTATTGCTTTTGTCAATTTTAAATTATTTCAGCTCTTTTTTTTTCCTTCTTTGATGCTATGAATAAATCTGAGGACGACTGTAAGTGTGCAACCAGTGTGGACAAGCAAATACTTTTTAATTCTCATGAGAAGCTGCCAAGAGGACCGACAGTAAACAGCATCAAACAGAACCTAGTGTTCCTTAAAGCTGGGCTCCTGTCACTGCCGGAGGAAAACCTCATATCCTGTAATACCCAGCTATTGTTTTACCTTAAAAACTGCAAGCGGTGTTTTACTCATGTGAGCCTATCAGTCATGGAGGTGACGGTCTCTGGGGCGCAAGTAGAGGAAAGCTGACACTGAACTCATACGCCACCGGTTCATGACTCATGAACTGCTCACACTCTCAGCCTTCAATGAGTCGTGGGGCCGAGCGGTCCCTAAAAGGATTTGGTAAATGATGAAGTCATGCCTGGGGGCCGTGGAGGACATGAACAAGAGCTCCGGTGGCGAGACTGGACTGGATGTCGCAGCAGTGGGAAGCTTTCTGCTTAGCTAACCCTAAGCTCCACCTCCAGACTGTCATCTATTGTCAGGGCCAGGCCAGCTTATTGACAAGGCCATCGATTTCCTGATTAATGGACCTCTCCACCATTGGCATTTACTGCTGCCGACATCATTTTAATGTGTGCGTGATCAATAGCTCCATCAACACAGAGAATATCCCGCCGTCAAGCAGCGGGGGATTTGTCTGGGCATTATGTTCCCATCAGACTGATCATGGCGAGGTCCAATAGGGCATGCAGTCCGGGTGCAGCAGTGTGCAGACGGCAGTATTGTTGCAGCTCTTCCTTAAATGTGACCGAGGCATGTATTATTCATGGAATAATAGCGAGTGTGACAGTGAGAGCATGTTCTGCCTTACCTCTAGGAGCTGATGATAAAAAAGGGAGAGAACGGCTGCAAACAGCTGTACCCCGGGTGCTGGGGGTTGTTACCGCCGGAGCTTGATTCAGTAATTGTTACAGGGTGGAGGAGGAGGGGTCAAAAGGAAAAGCTACGCTGCCAGTGTTGTGGTTTGAACTCTATTCATATGTTGATTGTGGCCGTGGCTTCACTCAGCATTCAGCTGAACACGTTCTGGCATGACTCAAATATTAAAAAAGTGTTCCCGGAGTAAAAAGGTAGTTTCCTCCAACCCCCCCAACGGCTGCTCACGACACCTTTGTAAAATGTCAGGTGGGCTCAGAGTGGGTGTAATACCACGTCTACTGATGTTACTCTGTAGGTGTGACATGGACCATGTTCTTTACAGCACTCTGTCTACTAACTGGTAGCATCCTTCATGTACACGTTAACATATTGATATTACAGCTTCGTTTAATTATCCTTCATCGATTCTCAGCAGGCTGGACGGTCAGTACATCTCAATGCCGTGTCCAACCTGCCCAGTTTGTTCACAAATTGGTAAAATGATAGAAATTCAACTTTATTTCTTTTCAGTTGCTGAGCTCCTTTTTTTCCCCCCCGGTAGATTTCCAGCTGCGTATATTTGTGTTGTTCACAAGAATTAAACAAGGCAGCCAGAGAACCGGAGTTTGCCAACACTGTTGATTTACACCAATCAACAGGAACACACCTCACCTCTTCTGCTACCACAAAATCCTCCGTTTAACCTGTCAGAAGGAGGTTCAGTCAAAATGGTTGGGCAATCCTGGTCCTGGAGGGCCACAGTCCTGCATGTTTTAGATGTGTCCCTCTTCCAACACACCTGATTCAAGAACATGCAGGATTGTGGCCCTCCAGGACCAGGGCTGGACACCCCTGGGCTATTCTATGTATTTCACAAAGCCAGCTAACAGGCTAGTTACTGATGATCGTTGGTTCTCATATATGCTACTATCCTTGCTGTAAACGTGAAGGTAGAACTGTGGCTGATGCGTCCATTTGTTCCGGGCTGAGATGCGGGTGCTCTGGAGGCGACCATCAGTTATGCTTGTTGCACGCAGAGTGATTAAATCCCACGTCATAATCATCAAAACCCCGGGTAGCCTCTGACCCTTAGAGGTCACGCCGGCATGATGTAAGCGTAGGACGTTTTCAGGACATCACGGCAGAAAAACTGGCTCACGTATGATGATGCCAGACTTTAAACTTTCTGTTTCATGTCCATAGACCACATGAAACCAGAGATATGATGTGATGAACGTGCATGTAAAAAAAATCATGCAGATAATGTAAGGATATGCGTCACGTTTCTTTCAACATCATTTTTTGCCGTTTTACAGAATGAAAGTGAAAGAAAGTCCCTGGAGGTCCTGTGATGTGTCTGTGAGCATCGTTCTGGACAGAAACTATTTTCAGGAGCAGAACAGATAAAATCAGAAAGAAAGCCTCACCTGCTTGTATGTAGTTGCAAATATTTTGTTTGATTTTATGTCAAATTTACCTTTAATGTTCATATCTGCAACCTGTACTTTTACTTTATGTACATAATCCATCGTTGCACGGTCTAATTGTGCACACTGGGTACCTGTTTATTTATCTTGTTTTTATTTTTAGTTTATATTGTAGATTTTGTTTTCATGTGTGCCTTCGGTGTCGGGTGTCTTGTGAAGTTGTCTGTGTTTTTGTTGTTTTATTTTTAATGTAGCTGCTGCAAAACGTAATTTCCTGTAAAAGGATCAATAAAATAACTATCCTATGTTCACATTTTAACTTTCAAAGTACTTCGTTAAGCACGTTTGTGGTTTTTATTGTAATAAACAACATATTTGTTCAAATCAGATTAATTTTTTGTGTGTTTTTGAGCCCAAAATGTTAATATAGTTGGTTAAAGTGAAAAAATAATAGTCAGATCATATCGGTGATGTTGTGTTGGGCACGGTGAACATGTCTCTATGCGGGATATAAAGACAAAACTCAAAGTACGCAAAAATGGTCAAAACAGGCCCAGACCTCTAAGGGTTAATAAACACTGACTATATATAAAGATGGATGAAAGACAGGAGTCAAATTAGGTACAGAGACTAAAACCATTTAAGTATTTTCCTGCTGTACATTTGGACATTATAGGGACTGACTTGCTCTTGGAGCCTGAGCGGTCACTCAGGGAACTTTGTGGCACGTCCATGTTGGCTGTATTTTATTGAGTTTATTTCTCGGTGTTATCCTGTCTTACTCCATATTTGTAGGCTGCCTTTCCCCACCGTATGTTTCCTACTCTCACATTAGCTCGTATACAGCACGTGGTAACTGATGCAATCTCAAATGATGACTTCATAAAATGCACAGAAGCACATAAAAGGTGAATCACACCACGAAGCCGTCAGTTACATCACATAATGTAAGTGTTTTGGTGTCAGCGTGTTCATGAAGGTGAAAATTAGTCCAGAGTTCAATAGGTTGCTTTTCAATGTGTCCACAGCTCGACTCCAAACAGAAATACACTCCAGGTTTTATTGCTGTTCTTTGTGAAAATCTTTTGTAGCAGATAAACATAAATTTGGCACATTAGTGGTGGTGTAGTTATATTTAAAATCAGGCTTTCCCATCATGTTGGACCAAAGGCAGGAAGATTTATCACTAGCAGCATGCTGACAGGGGCAAGAAGTAGACATTTTAAATATACAGTAGAACCTCTACAGACGATTGCCCAAACATACGAATTTTCCAACATACGACGAGAAATTCGATCCAACATCCGACGTACGACAAAGATTCGACGCGTCTCTATGTGCGCGTCGCCGTGTGCAGCATCCATCAGTTCTCACATCTCCTGCGCATCGTGCGGTTATCCCGTATTCGGACAGTGCTTAACAGCGCTTATTAACTTTCTTTTTTCACATTTCCTTCTTTATTTTATAATCATGGGTCCCGAGAAGGCTAGTGCAAGTGGTGGTGAAAAAAGGAAGGAGGAAATGCTTTCCATAGGAACGAAGCAGGAAATCAAATTTAAAAAATATTTAAAAAATAAGAAAATCAGAAAAACAGAAAAAATAAAAAATAAGCTAAGTTATTTTAAAGTTCACGTATAGTCGTCGTGTATCTCAGTCGCAACCTCTACCTCCTCACCGACCGTCTCCTCCTCTTCCTGCAGCACCAAGCCTACACCTCTGTTCGCCTCTACTCTAAGGTAAAGTGACAATAAAAACCCTTTTTCACTGATTATTTCTTTACAGTTTATTTCTTTTTACATCTTTGTTATATAATGCATTTGTTTTATTGCTATGTGTAATTATCTATTAAGGAATCATCGTAGGATTTTTTGGCTGTGGAACGAATTAAATGGACTACAGTGTGTTCTTATGAGAATATTTGATCCAACATACGATCACTTTTACATACGATGTAAGTTCAGGAAAATTAAATTCGTATGTAGAGGTTCTACTGTATATACATATATATAAAAACATTTTTAAAAATGACTCAAACAGCTCATATTCAGACCTGAAGGCTTTCCATCAATATTTCATGGCCAGCAGGAGCAGATTGGGTCATACATTGAACATTTCAACTAACTTCCATTGAGACAGGGCAAACCAGTCCTACACAGGATAATAGCCTCCTTAGGGCAACAGTCAAACTGCCCCTCCCTCCAGCCCTCCCTCCCTCCTGAGCGGAAGTTGTCAAGAAGCTGCGAACATTCAGACGCCAGCGAGAGAAACAACAGCGCCACAACTTCAGGAGTTGTGTGTTTACTCCTAACTTGTTTTATGACTTTTTAAAGTAAAGCGTTATGACATTTCCGACGTGTTTACGGCCGTTTCAGCCTTGGAAAACTCGGCACGCCATTTCAAATCTCCGTCATAAATATTCCAAACGTTCCTCGCCGGATCAGCGCGAAAAATATTAGAAGATACACAAGATTACCGTAGTGACCTTCAGCGCACGGTAAACTGTTTTTGGACCGCTCTCAAGTTATGAGATTTCCTCCAATGGGCTGAAAGAGCATGTTAATATCGGGCGGCGTGGATTCTAGCATAGGATGAAAAAAAGACGACCATCAAGCTGTAATATATGATTGTAATTCAGACGGATTTTATTAGAGGAGCATTTGTTTGCAATATCTGCTCCTGCCTACTTGAATGTCACAGTTTGGGCGTCAGAATTAAACATCAGCTGTGTTTTACTGCTTCATAAGTTTGAAATGTTTCAGAAAAGTGTGACAAGACAGACGACAATTATCTCAGGTTCTGCTAACAAGAGCGAGTCCGCTAGCAGCTCTGTGAAGCTGTACGGAGGCACAGCAGAGCCGAACGCCGAGCAGAGCCAATCCCGGCTCTCAATGTGCAAGAGACAGGCTACGCTTTGAACAGATTGCCACTATATTGCAGGGCTAACACGTTAACAGGCAACAGCACGCTCACACTTAAGTGGAATTTAGAGCCTCCGTTTCAACAGACATCTTCAGACATCGGGGGTTTCCTCGGTGCTCCTACAGCCTCTGGTGTCAATGTGCTTGAAAACACAGCAAATATATTCTCATCCACCCATTTACTTCACATCATAAATCCAATAACAGAAGCTCCGTGCATGACTTCTGAGGCTTTCACTGCTTTGACTACCTGTTTGTTTTGCATTCACACACACTGGACATTTAAAATTACATCTTGAAAAAGAAAAAAGATCCATATTTCCTGCACACAGATGCGTATCATGGAGCCATACATCACAGACAACATGCTAGCTTGCAATAACCCGGTTGAAGCCTCGAGCCAGGCCGCCGGGTTGACAAATGAGAGAGTTAAGAGTTTGAATGTGCAGATGAATGGTCCTGATGATTGCCCAGGACTGTAATAAAACACTATGTCAACTCTAATGCTGTTACCGTTTCGTTGGTCTGCCAACTGAGTTGCTCCTTGGCTTGTCTGAGCGCTCAGATTTGATTTCAGAAGAAACATCTGGATGCCGGTTTAATTTGTTCGACTGCAAAAAAAAAAAAGTTCTGAACAGGCAGAGATGCAACAAAACCGTTGGAAAAGGAAACGATGCTGCAAGAAGCAAAACACTGGCCTAATGAAGGTTAAAATATCATTTCCATGGAAACAACACTGCTCCAAGACATGCACCAGGGTTGAATAGGTGTATCGGATGTGAGCGGGAGAGACGAGGCTTTGTTTGTTATTGCTATCTGTAAGCTTAACTAGAACTCTAATATCTGAATTCTGTGTAAATCATAATGCTCTTTAACAGACTGAAATAAAGCAGCTGGAACATGTGTGGCTGCGCCGGCGTCTTTGTGTGCGCCGTAGTTTGTTTCATAGTTATTACCCTGTCATAAATCTAAGCGGCATCATCCATCAGGATAAAATTTCAAGACAGTTTCCAGGCTGATTCAGATTGTCCTGTGATTTATGTGATTAAAGTGACAAACCGTAACTGACAGGGGAGCCGAGTAATACCACAGATTCATATGTAATTCTCTAATTTCCCCTCTCATGTTATTTGTTTTCGTGGCAATTCCCCGGGTTGCATTGATGCCGAAATCATGTTTCGATGCCACACAGACATCGCTATCGTTCTGTCAAACTGTTAGCTCTCTGTCAGGCTTTGATTTGACACAATAGGGATTTTTCCGCCTCCCCTGAGGTTTGATATTATCCTAAACTTCATTCGACTTCAAATATCAGTTGTTATAGGTATCAAGGAATTTTACTTTTTGTCAGTTTAAATCCTGCTCCTTCTCTGCACTTAATCCCAAGTGTGCTCGTGGTTCTACCCTTTCATATTGATTTTAAGCTGAGCAACTGAAAAGGTCTTTATGGAAGCGGCGTATGGTGGGAAGCCAACTTGGTTCCCATTCGAAGAAAGCTTTTGAAGCGCGAAGAGAGGCTCCCTTGAAGCAGCCGGGGTTGTTGAGTTGAGCATTCGTAGAGGCTTGCGCCCGAGGCCATTCCTCTGAACAGCTCTCATCTCTGGCTTCCACAGAGAGAGGGGCTGTCGGAAAGCTTCCAGGTGACAACTGTGGGGGGGCAGAGAGAGAAAGAAAGAGCCGGAGTCTCACCCACTGAGACTTCTCCCTCTGCTCCTCGCTCTGCTATCGACTTCACCGTACATCCTATGGAAGAGGCTGAGTTTCACATTCAGCATGTAAATCTTGCACCACCGCCTTCATAAATATTAATACGGCGTTTTATTGTAGGAGCAGAATTGTGCGTGAAAACAAAAGCAAAATTCAACAAAATAATAATAATAATAATAAGCACCTCATTGGAGCACAGTGCAACAGTTGCCACAACCGTTGCCGACATTTTCTAAAACAGTTCAGTGTTTCTAAGTTGAAGGTGGAGTCTGTGATTGTTGATATTAGGACGGTATATTTAAACAGCATGTGCCGGATTTACTGTCCCTGTTGCCTCTGCTGCCCTCTTTCCTCCCATTCTGTGCACAAGTACAAAGATGTATGAGCCCAGAAATGTACAGGACAAGCGAGCATTGTGCACATCAGCCTGGGTTTGTTTCCTATTTAGAGAG
>NW_007577917.1:479852-484230 GCF_000690725.1 Stegastes partitus
GGACAGTTAGTGGACGACAGCTTGTGGATATTTGCTGAATTTGATTAATTATTAGATTAGTTTTACTGACTCTGCCTTCAAGTGCAATTTGACCCACTATTTATTTTTGTTTTGTTAATCTTTGTTGAGCTGCGTAAATGCTGTTGACTCCTTGTTAAGGGAAACCTGGCCACCGGGCAACATCATGACATGACAATTCAACATTTACCACACAAACAAAATAAATCAGAGGACAAAGTAAGAAAGTTTAAAGGAAAAGAAGTTAAAAAATATATATTGTGAATAATACGGAAGCTAAAATGAACAAAAAACAGAGCAAATGAAATGAATCACTTTCGATTATTTACCATTACCAGTGAATTATTGCATTCTGTTACTGTCTGTCATTTCCTGCCACTAGTCCAGAGTCAGGTTGGGTGTCCACATGTCATTCTAATCACAAACATGCTCCAGCTCCTCCTGGGGATCCAACTTCATTCCCAAGTCAGATAAGATATACAGTATAATCTCCAGTGTGCTCTGGCTGGACTCCAGGGTATACAGGCAGGCACCCGGGAAGCATTCTGATCAGATGTCCATAACCGTCATCTGGCTTCTTTCGATGTGTAGGGACAGCTGCTATATGGAGCTTCCTCCACTATCTGAACACAACTGCTGGTGAAGGGAACTCATTTGGTCCCCCTAAGCCCACGGCCATAGGTGAGGCTCCGCTCCCTCTTCACCTGAGCAACATTCGCATTACCGACGAGTCTGCACCAGTTCACCTATCGATCTACCACTCTATTTTACCCTCAAGATGCTTAAAACTCCTTCAGCAAAATCACTCCCAACTGGCGTAGGATTTGGAGGCGCTGACTCTCATCCCAGCTGCTTCACACTCGCATGCAAAGAACCCCGGTGCACTCCAAAACATCCGACGAAGCCAGCCGAGCTCTCAGCAGCGGGGCATCCGAGCCTGGCCTGACGAGGAGTCCTGAATGGGTGGAGTTCAGGCGGTGTTTGGTGCTGATGAGTACGGTGGGGGGGGATTGAGGTAAAGCACTATTTTGGAATGAGATTAAAATCTGAACATGTGAGAGGCAGGTGGACCAGAGGAAGAAAAGACCTGAATGAGTGAACTACAGCAAACTTCCAATTGAACAAACGGAGACTTATTTGGATTTAATAAAAAATCTTGGCACAGACGCCGCGGACGCTGCGACCGAGGCTGGAGCAGATCCTGGAGTCGTGCCGTCAACGCTCAGCGCAGGGGTCACTGTGAGGTGCGCACATGTTGAGATTTAGCCTTTTCCCCTGCATATCTACACGTGGCTACACCAAGAGGGCATAAACAAAGAAAGAGAACGCTAACAGAGACCGAGCATGAAGCCTGATGAGCAGAAACCATTTCCGACTCCACTTGGTGGTGACTGGAAGTTTTTTAAAACTATGACAAAAGGTGAGACGGACCCCGACAGAATCCCATCCCAAATTCCAAACCTGGATTCCCCGTGATGAAAACAGGGTCAGGGCGAGCTACAGGAGCATGAGGCTAACTCTGAATATTGATAATAGCAGAGACGTAGAAAGGAAAGAGATGAGAGAGCGTCAGAGAGTGCAAAAGGTCAAAGGAGCTAGTGAGAGCTAGCCGAGGCTAAGTTCGTTAAGGGGAGTGACGACGGCGTCTTTCTAGGAATTTCTGGTTTGGAGTAAATGTGTGCTGGATTATGGAAACGGCTTCAGGCAAAAGGTAGACGCATGCTGCACCGCGTCAGACGTCTGACTGACAGCACGTCAGCCAGCGAGACGAGCAAGAGGATCAGTGAGGAAAGGCTCTGTTTTAGAATGAGACGATCACGACAGAAGGTCTCAGTAATTGTTAATTTGACAGAGCAGGAGTCAGGAGCACGAATGAGTCTGCTTCAGTCTCATTCTTTACCTTCTAAACAGAAAACCTCGCAGTAATACAATGAATTCCAAAAGTCTTTGTTTGTATTTATAGTGTGTTTCTTACTCATGGAGAATCTATACGATGTCAGTGTTTCTCTACATGTAGAATAACTCTGTGCAGTATCAGTGTTTCTCACATTCAGAGGAATCTGTGCAGCATCAGAACCACATTTCTACACATGGAAGAATCTGCACGACATCCACACTGCTTATGTTTTGTTTATTTTTCTACCAGCATTTTTGCATTATCTCCGTTGCTGCAAATTCATCTGCTGCAGGATTAATCAGGGCTTATCCGCTCATATCTCATGACTTTAATGTAAGAATAATGAGGCGTCTGTAGTCACCGTCCCCTAACAGGCAGCTCTGGGTCTGAGACCTGTAGACCTGAAGCAGCACCAGAACAAAACCAGGACATCCTCCAACTCGACGAGGACGCTCAAATTGTAAATCTGTGTTTCCCATGAATATATCTTTGCAAGTAAAGGCAAGTGTGTATATTGATGCCTTTCTCTATTTCTGTATTTCCAATGCAGCACAGAAAGAGCATAAACCTGCCCAAAGACAGATAACTCCAGCTGCAAACAGCCAATAGTGTCAGAGCAGTCTGTGGCCTCAGTTACTGTGCTGCCTTCCCACTACCAGACCTGCTCCTCGTGCTTTCTCACCATTGCAACATCCTAAATCACACCATGACCGACAGCACAAGCTGTTAGAGCACCATACACAGCATGTGGAAAATTTTTTGTTCTGGCTCTCAGTAGTCTGACAGCTATGTCTCTCAGTCTGACCTATTTCTTTGGCTCAGGCACATCTCTTCATTTTCAAGTTTCACACTTGCATGTTGGGGTTTGTGCAGCGTCTGCAGCATGTTTGTCATCCTGTTCTCGCCTTAATTTGAGCTGCACACAGAATTTGTTCGCAGTGCATCTCATGTTTTACCCAGCAGCTTATTTGAATGGATGTTTTTAGAACAGTGTGTGACGCGCCAACTTAAAAAACCGCACACACACCCACACGGGCTGATCTGTAGAACGGCAAAGACAATAGTGAAAACCATCACTTTATTTAAAAAAAAAAAAAAAAAAAATCATACTTTTATATTTTCAAGTGGTCATTTTAAAAAAATAAAATAAAAATTACCGTAATTTCCAGACTATTGAGGTGCATGAATATAAGCTGCACTGACTAACTTAGGAAAAAAAAAAAAAAGAAAGAAATTGTACATATCCAGGCCACACTTATCTATAAGCTGCAGGTGTCCACGTTGTAACATGAGATATTTACACAGACAGGCTTTTTTACCTTTTAATTAAATTCGTACCGGTGTGAGTCTACACCACTGCTTCCTACAGAATGTGCCGATCCATAACGTCCACGTCTCTCTCTCTCGATGCATCTCATTCCCACTTGCTGCTGGAGCACACCAGCTCCCACATGACTCCGCTCAGTCAACACCGAACCACAAACCGACTCCGAGAAGGAATCATTAAGTTTGTTATGTATCAAACCCCGGAAGTCTGAATCAGTTTCAAGGTGAAAATGTTCAGCCGTGGCGCTGAATGCTTATTTTTACCATGATACTGTTTTCAGCATATAAAAAACACACCACATGGACATGTTAACAGGGTACGAAAAATATAAATTAAAAAAATAAGAATAATTTCAAAACAGGGGTCTTCAACTACGACGAGGTATTAGGGCCACATCAAGAAAAATATTTTTCCACAGACTTCGAGAATAAAGTGAAGATGAAGCATCGCCTGGTCTGTGAAATATTACAACTTTCATAACATTACGACTTTATTCTCGTAATATTACGACTTTATTCTTGTAACATTCCGATTTTATTCTCGTAACTGTTAGATCCGGTTCTTTAGTTGGAAGCCCAAGAACAAGCCGGAGAAATCTTCAGTTCTCAGATGCAGAATTTATTTAGGTCACAGGTAAAGTTTTGCAGCGCTGGAATTCAGAGGGACAGAGAGGAATCTCATGTCCAGCTGAACTAAGTGTTTTCGGTTCCAAGTTACAGATATCTTCTTGGGCTGGGCCTGCCCCGAACATAGATAAGATTTAATTGGCCAGTTATTAATGGCGTGGACAGGCATCCTTCTGTGCGCTGTCCATGTCCTTGACATTTTTGGTAAGCAACGTGTGTGGATGTTGTTGGTACGGCGTGTAGCTAAAGCAACAATCGTATCTAAGAGAAAAGAGGAGTTTCCGCTATCTCCAAGTGTGCAAACCAGTTCTCACTGGCCACATTATCTTCAAGGACATAAGCTCAGTACAAAATGCAAACTCAGAATACATAGTAACTTGAAACTTAATTAATTATAAGAACCATAGGCTTCATGGAAAAATACAGACTCAGAACACATAATAGCTTGAATCATACTTAATTATAACATAACATTCCGACTTTATTCTCGTAACATTCCGATTTTATTCT
>NW_007577917.1:485735-489768 GCF_000690725.1 Stegastes partitus
AAAAAAGAAAGATAAGGCATAGGGTATTCACAGAGGAGTGGTAATTAAGATGCATTTAAGCTAAAAATAGGTTGGAGTAGTGAAAGTAGAGACGAATAAGAAACACAGGGAGAACTTAATCAAGCTGCTGGACACAAAGAGTCCAACTGGTGGTGTGCAGCTCGCTTCATAGGCAACGATATCTGCCAAATGTCCAAACGCCAGTCCATAACAATAAACAAAAACAAATAAACACCCTTTACACACACATACACACACACACACACAAGGGTTTTGTAGCTGCATTAACACGAGTGATGCACGATATTAAAATTTCTGGCCGATATTAAGATTTCTGATATCGCCGATAACGAATATTACCGATATTCAATTTTTGTTCACGCCGAAAAATGAGTATAAGTAAGCACTGTGAGAAAACTATTCAAAAGACGCCCAAATTAGACCACATAGTCTTCTTTATTACAAAAGTAAAACATATTTGAAGTCCAGGAGCATTTAAGTAAAAACATCTGTTAAACAGCAGCGATATCAACTGTAGAGACGAAGGCGCTGATGTTAGACAATCATCGGCTAAATTTGTTCATCAGACCGATATTGATAAATGGGAAAAAACACTAATATCGGCCGATATCGATGTGGTCGCCGATTTATCGTGCATCCCTAATCAACACTTATGAAAAGTGAAAAAAAAAAAAGCTTAATATGACCTACATAGAATAGAACAGAATATCTTTGTCATATATGTAGTCAGTCCTTCAGTGCATAATAAATAAATACAAAGTGCATCGATGATTCGTAGGTACTTGGTTCCAGACAGTTAAGAGTATCTGACACAGTTCAGCTGCCCTTTTGCTCTGGAGTAGAAGTTTTACAGATTAAATAAAATACAGTCGTGACTCAATAATCCGACCCTGAACAATCCTAAACCTGCTATCTGACAGGTTTTTAGGAAAAACCAACAGAACCCATAAAAACAGCCTTAACATAGCGACAGCNATTACGACTTTATTCGAGTAATATTACGACTTTATTCGAGTAACATTACGACTTTATTCTCGTAACATTACGACTTTATTCTCATAATACTACGACTTTATCCTCGAATCCTGTGGAAAGATATTCCTCTTAATGTGGCCCTAGTACTCGGTGGTATTTAACTGGCTATTCTGCCCTTCTCTCCGTCTTCTCCACAGTAAGCACCTCCACGTTATTCCTGCACAAATTGCGCTCCATCAGTGACGAGGGCCCCATTATGGTGAACATCCAGGCTTTTGAAGAGGCACCTGCTCGTCTCATTATGCCTCCTATAGGCACATTCACCAGGCATTCGGGCCGATTAATTACTCTGCTCCATATGAATGCAAAATATAGACATCATTAATTTAAAGGGTGAGAAAACGCGTTATATCACGTCCACGTTTTCACACACTACTGGTGAAAGGTAGTGCACAGTAACGCTGCTGTCCTGATGCCATGGTGTCGGTGATTCATTATGAAAACAGGGTGCAACAGATTCATCACATGAGAAATAAGGCGTCCTGAGGATACCTGTCCTGTCACTGTCAGCAAACATGACAATCAATTCTCCTCCGGTTGCCCTCACTTTGCATACAGCTGCATGCTTTCCCGTGAACACTTATTCTTTTAACTATATGCCAGCAGTAACAGCTGCACACGACCGTCTCCTGCTCATTAAATTGATTCCTCTCAGTCGGCTATTAGACATAATGGATGTTTAAAACTAACCCTACATTCAGGAGGAGTCCTCATGCGGAGGGAAGCCTGGGTGGAGGGTAGTCTGCCGTCTACCTGGCTGTGGAAGATGCACTTTGGTCGTCTGAAATGGCATACACCAATTTTATTTATGTTTCTGCCTCCTCTGGGTGACACAGTTCTCTCAGGTGAGCTGGAAGCTGTGAATTTCCGCTAGGTGTGAATGTGAATGTCTGTGTTCGAGCCGTGATGGACTGCCGACTTGTCCGAGGTGTTTCCCTTCTTTCCACCCAGTGCATGCTGGGATCGGCTGACCCTGAAAGGAATACGTGGGTGTTAAAAATGGATGGATGTGCTGAGAATGCGGCGCAGACGACGAGCCTCCAGACAGATGTTTGTCTGTACTCCGGCCTGGCTGTCGACTGAACGCCGGCGTGTCTTTGGACTTCCAGCGAGCGTACAACACAGAAGCTTCACACAGAATAGAGCATCACTGGAGTGAAGATGTGATGCATCTGAGGGCTGCACAAGAATCTTCTCAAAAATAAAGAGTCGCAACAGTTTTCTCTCCTTTTGTGTCCGTTTGTTATTATTTTCTATTTGCTTATGTGAGTAAAAAATAAAAGCTCAAGTGAGGTTTTGTTACTTGAAATAAAAAGTCTGATGAGACACGAGTCAGAAATGAAGAAAGGGGCTCGCTGCACGCCAAAAAAAGCCCAACAGCAACAGTTCATACACATGTTTACAGGTTTGTCTGCATGTGATCAAGCTCCAGATTATAGTCAACGATTAACAGCAATAAAAGGAGATTATAATATTCAAACGTGAATGGCCGACTTAAATCCAATGTGGCGAAATCTCTATTTTAATCTGTTGTTAATTCAATTAACAAGCATGTAAAGAATGGGTCAAACTAGAAGAGCTTCATACGACAACAGCGGTTCCAGGACAACATGAAGGAGCACACGCGAAGCTCATCCTTTTAATTCCCGCTCTGGCGCCGCTCCAACAGCCTGTAAATTCTGCTGCTGTCAGTGACTGTCCATAGGAGCGGATCTTTAAACCGTGAGCGTGCAAAGAGCGAGCGTTGGGAAGGATCCATAGTTTCCATTAAGAGTAATTTCTTGTGGGATCATTTGCTGAGTAAACACGCGATCCGTCCAAGCGGCCCATTATGAATAAAGACAATGCCAAAGTGCGTAAAATCAATTCATCAGAACAGGTAAAGCGAGCTCGTTCTGCTGGCTACGGAAGTGCATCGAGTGGCTTTTATCGTTCAACTGCTTCGCAACTTTTCTAGTAAAATTATGCAATTTTGTTTTACCACACGACTGTTTTTTTGAGGTTCATAAAGCGAGCAAGACTGCAGCGTCAAGTTAGTGTAGGTTAACATAAAACAAGAAGATGCATAACTTCACACTGCTATGTATTTACATATTCTGCTGTAGCACCAAAGGATTGTGCTGCATTAGCCCCGTTGTCTGATTTTCTTCAGAGAGAAAGCTTTAGTAAAATATCTGTTCCTGTCCTTGTGTGCAGCGTTCATTAGTAACAGGCAGACACAACAAGCAAAGAGGAAAAACGTTTCAGGTACATGAGATTAACATGAAACAACTCGCAGGCAAATAATAATTACTTCTTATCCTTTTTGTACCGAGCAAGCGAGATTAATTTTATTATGAAGCCAAATATTAGCAAAAACAAAATAAGGGGATGTGGTGCTTTCTGGATGACATAAAAGTTCAAAAATAATGCTTCACATCACATTTAGTAAATAACAAAACAAAGGAGTTCCCGGTGCTTCCAGGAAGTTTTGTAACGATGATGAAGTCGGTGAAGCTAAACCAGAAATGTGATGCAACGCCTCAACCAGAACAGCAGCATTGTTCATTTCCTCTGATGCCGTTCCTGCCCGTCTCTCAGCAGGCACATCGGCTGTAATGAAACTTTCTTCGGCGAGATATCATTTGGTGTTTTGATTATGCACCTTGTAAATGGTCTCAGGAGCTGCATTAAGAGCCCCCTGGAACTGCTGAGGTCTGACCGACATAAAAGTGAGAGGGAAACTAAATGTGTGTGTGGAGCTGCTTTACCATCTGCAACATGTACAGTACACCTGGAAACAGGATGTAAGACAGTTCAGCTCTGGAGGTTTTGTCACCAAAAGAAAACCATCCATCCATCCATCATCTCTACACCTTAATCCTCACCAGGGTCATGAGGGGCTGGAGTCTATCCCAGCTGACTCAGGGTGAAGGCAGGTTCACCTGGACAGGTAACCAGTCTATCACAGGGCTACACTTAGAGACAGACAACCAAG
>NW_007577917.1:489958-491434 GCF_000690725.1 Stegastes partitus
AAATGATCCTAAGTGTTGGAGGATTAGTTGAGAAAGGGTTCAAGTCATTAAAAAATATTTGGATTTGCAGAAACACGTTGCAAACATTTAATATATTTTGGATTTCCTTTTTTCTTCCCCTGTTGCTCCATTATCATTCCTCGACACCCTTTGTGAGTCTGCAGCTGACATCTGTCCAGGGGAATCTGATTCTATTTTTAGGAAGGTCGACGACATCCAGCGCGGATGCAAAAACTTAATGAAAAACAGTCAGATTTGTTTAGCGACGTGCTCGTGATGGGAAGCAGTCACCTTGAAGATAATGTCAATTACACAACAGAGGAAAACTTGGATTCTACTTTATATTATTATCAGATCATAATAAACTTGTTTAGATTTGGATGTCGGGGTCAAGCATACACAAACCTACACGCTGAGTGAATTCA
Source organism: Stegastes partitus (assembly GCF_000690725.1). Classification (NCBI taxonomy): domain Eukaryota; kingdom Metazoa; phylum Chordata; class Actinopteri; family Pomacentridae; genus Stegastes; species Stegastes partitus. Next base: position 490,384 of record NW_007577917.1, read on the forward strand.
CTGAGAACGAGAAACTGACGACACTGAACAGGTTGTGAGTGATTTACATTTACACAAAACTCACGTTTGATCAAGAGTTATGCACCAAACTGTAGAATTCTTAGATTTGCCTTCTTACAACAGAACTACAAAGCTGTGGTTGTTTTTTTTTTTTTTTTACCATTAATGTCATAGCTGATTGGTTGCCAGCTATTTGGTCTAATGGCTGCGTGACATGGTTTATACCCCTTAATTATAGCTAGATTATTGCCTGCCTCGGCTGTTCTGGAGAAAGCCAGGGGTGTGGATGAGCGCTGTCAGCTCTTTCTGCCCCCGAGTCTCTGAATCGCAGCTTCATTGGTTGTTAAGTGTAACATATGGAATACCTCCCCCCACCAAGTCCGTGCACTTCTCCCAGTCGAATAATCAAGCTATTCTCAGAATCTCAAGACTGTCGCTGGCCGTCATATAAACGGCTCCTGTTGTTGCTGATAAAAACAGGAAGGACTTGTGACGGCACTTGAGGGCGCGACGCAAAGTGGAACAATAATAATCAGGCTCTTTCTTAATTATATTAACATTACGTTCCAGATACTTTTGTTCACAACATTCTCGGGTATTAGCGAATAAAGTTGCTGCTTGCGCGTTAATCATTCAGAAAGTTGCAGCCAGACAATAAAAGCCAGATGAATAGGCCGGATTTCCATTCACAGATATTATATAGCAATTGAACCTTGGCAGAGACAAGAGAGGAAAACAAGATGTGACACTCCCAGTGGCCGGCGAAAAAATGCCGGCAGAGGCCTTGTATGTATTCAAGGTTGATTCCTCTCCTTGGGGACCATTAGTAACAACCTTTCAGAAGTACTGATTGGAAGGAGCGGCGCTCTGCATAACAATGGGCACAAGCATCCCCAGAGGTTGGCAGTCTGGTCGCACAGGTGTAAAGGGACGCATACGAAGGGAGGCGGCGCAAATAAATGCGAGCAAAAAGGGGGAAAAAAAGAAAGATAAGGCATAGGGTATTCACAGAGGAGTGGTAATTAAGATGCATTTAAGCTAAAAATAGGTT
>NW_007577917.1:492973-521770 GCF_000690725.1 Stegastes partitus
AATGTATTCCAAGGGAAGCACTGAAGGGGTTAAAAAGCTTCTGATATTTAGACATTTTCTTTCTGCGGTGCCTCAGTATGCATAATTTTAATGAAGTCACTCTGATATTTTGCTCCACCAACAGCAGCTATTTGATCACGACGCTTCCTTCCACTCTCCACTGATTTAATGCAGCAGCTCAGAGACACAATCGCGTCTTGTTTTTTTTTCATAGTTCAGATAACACACTATTAGCGTGTCATTAAGATATGTTCGGCTGGAGCTTTCTATAAGCGTTGAAATGAGAAGGAGCAAAGAGCTGCGACACAGCCTTTAGTTCAGCAGTCAGAAAAAATATAGAAAGTCTGGAGCTGTAACCTAATGAAGACATCCACAGCCAGAGAGCTGCACTGCTGCGCCGTGTCACTGCAAAAGGGTGAAATATCACCTCGGCGGGAGAAAAGTGAATCAAACAACACACACTGCAAACCTAAAGAAGAAAGAGTTTGGAGTGTATTGGTTCATCTATCAACACCATCTCTCTCTTCAAGGCAGAGCAGGCAGCGAAACCATCAGTCACATTTTTAAACAATAGTCTCTCCATCTTTGTCATCCGGCGCCGGCACAACGACTTTATTTCAGATGTCTGCAGAGAAATCTGTGGAGAGCGCCGGATTTTGGGGTTAATGTTAGAAAATGTCTGGACAGGCTGTCTTGGAGGTTTTACTTCAAGGAAACGGGTCCCTCATGCCCCTCCGCCCCCCCCCTGTACTGTGTGAAGTTAAATTCTGAGAAACTGAGGTAACTGTAACAGGCGGCACAAAGAGAGCGTCAACATATTGACGGTGAGGTGGCTGGAAAGCATTGATTTGAAGAGTGTGAAGACTTCTGTGTGAAAAGAGCCTTCTAGTGCCATGAGTCATCAAGGTTGCCTCACTGCTTTCTGTCTGTCTGCTGCAGAGAAATGAAAACGCAGAGGTACACATGGCAGAGCCCATCCCTGACGCTGGGCTTAGAGAGTAAACACAGCTATCAGCACATTTATTTGACCGTGTAAAGAGAGTAAAAGCAATTTTTGTTTTAAAACTATTCGTGCTATTTTACAGACTTCACCTGTTTTGTTAAATTACAGATAAAAATCACAGGAGAAAAAAAAAAGCTGTAATTTTTATGTAAAAACTGTATTAATGTCCACATTGAAAACAAATAGGGATGCACGATGTATCGGCGACCACATCGGTATCGGTTGATATTCATGTTTTTCCCAGATATCGGTATCGGTCTAATGAACAAATTTAGCCAATAATTGTCTAACATCAGCGCCTTCATCTCTACAGTTGATATCGCTGCTATTTCACAGATTTTTTTTACTGAAATGGACTTCATATATGTTTTACTTTTGTAATAAAGAAGACTATGAGGTCTAGTTTGAGCTTCTTTTGAATAGTTTTCTCACAGTGCTTACTTATACTCATTTTTCAGCGTAAACAAAAATTAAATATCGGTAACATCGGTTATCGGCGATATCAGAAATCTTAACATTGGATATCGGTATCGGCCAGAAATTTTAATATCTTGCATCACTAGTGTTAATGCAACTACAAAACCCTTGTGTGTGTGTATACGGGGTTTATTTGTTTTTGTTTTTATGGACTGGAAGTTCTCACAGTGTTTACTTATACTCATTTTTCGGTGTGAACAAAAGTCAGATATCACACCATGTCTATGCGGATGATACCCAGCTCTTCCCGTCATTCCCCCCCGAGCGATCACGCAGTCTCTGCCCGGATCTCATCACGTCTTGCAGACATCTTGGCATGGATGAAAAAAAACGCCACCTTCAACTCAACCCCTCTAAGACTGAGCTGCTTGTCATCCCAGTCAGTCCCTCAACCAACAAAAACCTCCTGATCCAACCACCACAGCAGGGCCCGAGGTTGATAGCTGGACTCTTCTCCTCTGTGGTTCCCTGGTGGTGGAACGAGTTACCAAACTCTGTTCAACCTGCTGACTCCCTCTCAGTCTGAAGACCAGCTCTTCACTGAACAAACAAACAAACAAAAGATCCTCTTACCTCCCTACAGCCTGCTGTTGGCATCAACGCCCTGTCACATTTGAACTTGCTCTATGGCTCTTATCCAGATTGTTTTCTCCTGACTAGATCCTTGCTTGTGTTGGATCTGCTCTCAGATGTACGTCGCTTTGGATAAAAGCTAATGAAATCGCAGAACTGTAGAAATATCGACATCAGTAATATCGGTTATCGGTGATATCAGAAATCTTAACACTGGATATCGGTATCGGCCAGAAATTTTAACATCGTGCATCACTAAAAATAATTGCAATTTGCGCATTAAAATTACATGTTTAACCGTATTTGAATCAGCACAAATGTCGCTATTTTACAAATATTTCCCATTACTTTCACAGCTTTTGACCACCACAGTATTCCAACATTTAACATTTTTCTGGCAGCCTTGCTTCCAGATTACCAGAGTTTCTTTGTACAACAAATATTTTGCATTTCATCATAACTGATAAAAACCAGACCACTGACAAACTGCACCTCTCACATACTCTAGGAGCGATAAATTTGTTTTCCAGACCAAAGCAGAGCACAGGTTACATGTTTGAGACCGGGCCAGGCTTCCCCACAGTTTTCTTACTGATGTTACATAAACAACTAATTCTATGAGCGCACTGATTTACATACTTGTGCCTTGCAGGGAGAACTCGGTACATGTCTGTGGAGGCATTGAGAGGACAGACGGAGTTCAATAAGGGAGTAAAGGAAAGTCTATCCATCTGTACACAACATTGAGTTCAATATGAAATTTACTGAGTTTACACTTTAATCAACACGATCATCTCATCAATCATGTATCATCTATACTTTCAGATGCCATCCCTTGTTTCAGGATAAATCTTTGCAACGCCCCTTTAATCACGCGTCCACTTCCTTAGTCTGCCTCGATTCCCTCTTGCTCATTACACATTGGAGCGAGTGGCACGGCGGGTATACGGTGGGGATACATATTCAGGAGGAAGATGGGTGGTGTGTGATCGATTGTGGTGGGATAATCTGGGCCAAAATGCCAGGGCTGATTTTTTTATTTATTTTATTTTTTCCCCCCAGTCCAGCCTCTAATGAATAAATACCAAGTCCTCGGTCAATTTGTCCTCCAACACTTCCAATAAAGTTTTGTCAGAAAAGATGGCCGTGTCATCAGTGTTGACCAAAAGGGAGAATCGGACACAGTTAATAGTTAATTTAGGTTTAAAACTAGTAAGTTGCACTAGTCTTAATGGATGGTTTTTTATATTTTTTAAATTGATTTGAGTCTTTTTTTGTTGACCGTCTGCAGCATTTGGGCGCTTTACGTGTTAATTGTCTTAACAATAAGAATTAGAGTCAATTAGGCACGTTCGAATAATTTGACTTATTTTAATAAATGGAAAAATGTTGCTTTTTTGCTGCACCAAAAGCACGACTCTAAGCAGTAAAGCTAGCGGCAGTCAAACACAAAGAATGGCAATGACGCTCCATTCAAAGACATGCTCAATGCTGCATTTCCTGTGAAACCATCACATGAAAGCAGCGTCCAGTGCAGTTTAATCCATCCATGCGGGCACTAGACAACAAACCCTTCCTATCCGCTGTCCGGAGTTTGTGCACGAAACCTTGAAAGCAGCTAAAGTTGCACATTCTCCACAGGCGCCAAGTCAAACAGACACCCACCGCTCTCCCTCAGCCCCACTGGACAATGCAAGGGGGCAGCTGACAGCCCAGAATTAATTGACATGCCTCCGAGAGGTTGTTCTCTAATAACATATTGATCCGCCAGGCCTGATATGGAAAGCATCTGCCAGCGAGTGTCGCTGGCGAGGTGAGACAAATGCCCTCGGAATACCTTCGACCAGGCTGTGTTGATTAAGGGAGGTATTAGAGCCCATGATCACACAGAACCGGCGTGTCAGGTATTCCACATTGAACCATGTCAGAACCTGTCCTCATTAGCAGATAACATATTCCACAAGCACTAAAAGCTGTGACAGATTCACATTAAACTTTCATAAATTACAAGAATTCAGTGACAGGTTCAAGATTCTGGTTTTGGGTTTGTTTTGACACCGTCTTCCTAACAGGGTAAAATGTTGGCTTTGCTTCAAAAAAAAAAACTTTCACCACATTTTTCAGAACCTAAAGCTGCCGTGGTAAAGGCATCCTATTAGTGGAAACACAGAATGAGAAATACTTCACACGCTTTTGTTCCAAACTAGTAGAAAGGTATAGTACAGGGCCTCGGTGTGGAAGTTATTAGGAACCAAGGACGGGTTTAGTTTCGGACTGAAGACCGTCTTGGCTGCGTTTTATTAGAATATAGTACAAATAATGGACTGACAAAAGGCAGAGCAAATTTACAACTTACACTCTCGTCAAGGGCAAAAATGCTCGTCTCCAGCCTTTAAATATACACGCAGAGCTTAAATAACTGTTTTCTCTCTACGTAAGTGCATCTGTTGAGCTTCTTCGTGTGTGTTTGTGCTGCAGACGAATACCCCGAGATACCCTTTCTGTCTGAGCCCAGAGGAAGAGAAGCTGAAGTACTGTAAGTGGTCCATGAAAACTCATATTGACAGGGACATTCCTTACCAGAGCAAGGTCCTCTGAAAAGGTCAGACAAGACACTCTACTTTAAATGAGACCAAGGTTGTTGTGGGTGAGGTTTCCCTCAGGCAGAGAGATTGTTTTGGTAAACTGGACTGCTAGGCCCGGCCCTTCGCCCTCCATCGCTCCCCCTTTGGCCTCCATGCAGGTCTCCAGAGGACGGCTGCTCCTCTGCCCGGGCCTCCCCCGGTGGAGGCTGAGGCCAGCAGGGACCAGTGGCTGCTTTTCGAGATGGACTGTAGCTGGCAAAAAACATCCCCTGGTCTGTGTCTCTGAGCAGCTTTGTGTCTCTCACCACTTCCACCACAGCGAGCTGCTTCCAGGGCTGAAGAGGCTTCATGTCAGGGTGCATGTGGAGGCCAGAGGCACCCAGCTGTGGTCCTAACATCAGCTCTGCCCTGATCGGCCTCTCTGTGCCTCCGGGTATGCAACATCTCATGATGCAGACTTTTTATTTATTAAGTTCAAGAGTTTCTTTAACATTTATTTATTGCATCTTACCGACAACAGATCACTTTAGAATAAAACTGATTTTTATGTTTTTAATATATGCTGAGGTTCATCTATCCATTTTTATTTTCATTTATTAGAATAAATCTGTATTTGTGGAAGTTTATTAATTGTTGAGTTAACGTTAATGTCAGTGTGCCTTGATAAATGAAGTGGTTAAATTCAATGTAATTTGGCAACTTTTTTTATTTTTATAATGATATTATAAAATGATATGATGATGTGATATTTAAAAAATACGACAGAGGATTAGTGCCACGTTAAGAAAAATATTTTTCCACCGACTTCAAAAATAAAGTGGTAATTTTACAAGAACAAAATTGTAACTTTACGAGAATAAAGTCGTAACATTTGAACCAGCTGTTTTAGAGGAAAGTTGTTCAAATGAGGGCTGTGGAGCATTTCGTGAAGTTGTCCTTCAGCATCGGTTTCACAAACCAGGAGATACAGTCGTGACTCGATAATCCCTGAACAATCCTAAACCTGCTATCTGACAGGTTTTTAGGAAAAACCAACAGAACCCATAAAAACAGCCTTAACATAGCGACAGCCTTGGATTCTGACTCCGACATGACATTTAATGTCACCAATCAGGATGACGGCGTATTATCTGACTGAACAATCCCACAGATTGGCTACGTTCACACTGCAGGACTTGATGCTCAATGAGGATTTCTTTGTGACTTCCTTCACGTTTCCAGTTCAATGCGACTTGTATGTGATCTGCTGTGTGAACTTCATACGACCCAAAAGTGTCCCGCATGCGCAGAAGAGGACACGACGACGTCACACGCAGCGAGCGTGCTCAGTGTTTATGGAAGTAAACATGGATGGTAACGGTGGAGCGTATCTGCCACTCCCCCGCCGCCACCGATGGAGGAAACAGAAGAGTGAGCGCTAACTAAACTAGCATCAGCAGCCAAGTACTGCCTGTGTGCACAATCACACCGGTCAGTTAGGTGTGAAATCCAGCGATGCGTAGTGTTCTAACAATACACTAGTTATTATAACAACTATGAACAATAATGAACAACTAATGAGCCTTCCAGCATCAAGCCCTCCTTGTATCTGGACCTCCGTCTTGACAATCCGACAGCCTTGATATCCAACATCGAAGAAGGTTTTACATTTAGTGTCGGATTATCGAGTCACGACTGTTTTTCATCTTTCGATGCATCAGCACCACATCATCATCATTAGTATCAGGACTTTAAAAAGAATTTGCAAGAAAATGAATCTATTCCGACGGTTTCTTTGGGATAGATTCATTTTATTTAATGTTACGACTTTATTCTTCTAATATTTTGATTTTATCCTTGAAGTCTGTGGAAAAATATTTGTCCTAATGTGGCTCTAATACTACGTCATAAAAAATAGATTATAAACAAGTGGCATTCAGCCAGTTTTTATAACTCGGAGTGATTGAAAAAATCTCTGGCAGTAATTAAGTAGTTGACGGCTAATTAATTGCAGCTCTAATATTCATGTGATTTTCCAACCTTCAGTCCAAAACACCAAAAAATATCTGTATTATTAGATAAGATAAAGAAATCCTGCAATAAATAAATCACATTTGAGAAGCTGAAAGTAGCTTTTATTTTGAAAAGTGACTTAAATTTCATAAATAAAAATAATTTAGTGTTATTATTATTATGACTATTATTATTATTATTAGGGCTGCCACTGATGATTATTTTCACCATCAGTTCATCGGTTGATTATTTTCTGGATTAATCGATTACCTATTTGGTCCCTAAAATGTCAGAAAATGGTGAAAGATGTCGATCAGTGTTTTCTAAACCCAGAGAGGTTCAGTTTATTGTCAGAGAGGACATTACATTTTTCCTCTGCATCACCTTCATCGACTGGCTATTCAGGACTTTTCTCTAAACATGGCCAAGCAATCTTAAACCACAGTGATGAGCATCCAAACGAGAACCCAACAAGGTAACTGATGACGCGCATAATCCTTCAACTTAGAGTCTGAACAAACCCAATGCTGTTGATTAATGACAGTGAGGTACGGGTGTCATTTAGAAAGCTATCCAAGCACAATAAAGGCTGCTTTACATGCTCCAAGCAGAAAAAAGAGCCGCTTTACAGACTATACGTCACATGATGGAGGTTCAAAGAAGAAGATGCTGGGTGCTACACTTAGTGGACCAAACTCTGGATAAGTGTCCTGCTTTCTGCTACAGTGGGTCGTTGTTGGCTGGTAAAGAATTACCATTCCATTTTCTATTTGGACTCTTTCAGTGAATAAAATGACACCGTTAGAGGCACAAACACAACATTTATTTGCTTAGGGCTTCCCCGTGACCTCTGCAGCGTCTCAGTGTTAAACACAGCTCTGCAAAATACATGAATGGAGAATAAGTGCATCGGTTTAAACGGCGCGCAAAGAAAAACCGGCGAGTAAATGGGAGCGTTGGATGCTTTAGACATTTGATGCCTTTTGTGAATTCAAATAAATACATTTTTATGAGTCCCATAAATATAGACTTCTTAGAAAATCAAATGCGTCGAGATGAAAGGGCGAAGCGGTTCAGATGCATTGTGCATCCCTTCATATCAAAGCAGAAAAGAATATATTTACTCACAACAGCGAAGAAGCCGTTCCAATTTAGAGGTCTGGGAGAATGAAACACGATTGAAAAGCATGAATGAAACGGTGAAGTGCTGGTCCTGGGTATGATTTAATACCCCGACACCCCTGGTTCATGGCAGCAAATTAGATTTACACCAAAGCACAGCGCGACTACCTGCTGTGTTAATTGTGATACATAAGCTGGCAAAGAAAACTACATTTACACCATCTCTTCTTTTAAATGTGTTTCTTTGCATCGGTCCACTTTAAAACCGGTATCACAGAAATTAAAACTATTTAAGCCTCATGTGGTGAATCAATACTACAATCAAAAGATGTACATTCACATAATCAGACTGAAGCAAGCGATGGCGAGAACACAACCGAACCCCCTCTCAGAACGTCTCTACCTTCCCGGTGGAATATTGAAAATAATTAACACGCATCACTTTTAACTTATCTGCTTGTAACTTGGCCGGCGTTTAGTGCATTTTTTTTTATATTGCCAACAAAGTCCTCCACAAGGGATAAAAAAACATCTATTCTGCTCAGTCGATAGTTTCCCACAGATTCATCCGTCTTCCTGTAAAGTTGATTGGAAGCGATTTGTCCATCAAGCTTTTTGCTAACTACACTAAATTACCCATAATTCAAATGGTCATGTTTCCAGTTCTCGGTTTCTATGGCTATGATGACAAGAAAGAGCAAGCGGCCAATCTGCTGTTCCTGGCTGGGATACAAAGCCCACTAATTAAAAGTCTGTCCAGTCTGTAGTCGTCCCTTTGCAGACAGCTCTTATTGGATGGGGGAGCTCGCAGCCCTCTGTTTTGCATTTTGATGTCTTCATCATTGTAATGGCTAGTTAAGTTGCCCTGCATTATTGATGAGCCCATACGGTAAAAACAAACCAAACAATATGCATGCTAAACAAATGCCCTCCAGTGCACCATGTTCACACACACAGGCCTTCACAGTCTAATCATTTTCACTTGTGGCGTCTCAGAGTTATGCACACAAGCAGTTGCCTTTGGGTGTTTCATAGTTTCTGACTGGAAAAATGCCCGAAGGAGGGTACAGGGAGGCAATTATACACTGTGTCTACAACTGTGTGTCTCTGCTCCCTTTTGTGGCGCATCCAAGATGGCACATGCCGTACATAATAATTTATCTATGAAGTGAATATATCTGAATACGGTGCGTCTATGCGTTCAGCGATCTGCTCCACGTTAACTCCGTTTACCGGCCCGACTAACTGCCGAACTCTCTGCTGGAACACCGTGACTGTCGGATCAAAAGCCGAGTAAAGTTTGTGGAGAATAATTCACCGACTTCTCTTTCATTACGTTGAAATCTCCATGCGGACATTACGTGGACTAAACGAACGGCGAGCGTATTCACAACATTAGCAGGTTTACCGCAGGTGTGTGATTGAAAACCACGGCGAGTGTCAGCGCGGCATCGCAATTAGTGAGTTTTATGCAGGAAAACAGTTGCACAGAAGTTAACAAATGCACAGGCTGATTCAGGGGGACTACATTAGCCTAGCTAGCAGCCAGTCAGTGTGGTGAGCTACAGCTTTTTTCCCTAATAAATCAATCTTTTATCTGAAAGTTTAATATACCCCAGAGCTGTCCGGCCACCGAGCACAGAGCCAGCGGGTCAGCCAGCATTAATGAAACTCCCCAACCCTACAGGAATCCCATTAGTATGGTTTTAGTGTCTGTGATGTGCACTTACAGGAGCCGACTTCCTGCAAAAAAAAAGGATGACTTTCAGAAGGACACACTTATTGTATACACAAACAAAACAACACAACTACAGCACATGCACCAAGAGCTGAAATGGATTTTAAACCCCAAATGTAAGTTGCTTGTCATACATCATGTTGGTCTCCGTCTGCCAAGACAAAATTTATTAGTCATAAAATAAGTGACAGCACAGCTCTCCAAACTGCATGAGAAGCTCATATTTATGCGGAACAGTGGATTAGAGCTGATTGATAATTGTTTATGCCGTTGGCAGTGGTGAATGTGTGTATTTCAGGAAAAAATTCACCAAAGTCAGGGCTACAAAGGGAAGGAGGAGTGCTAGCCAGCGTGCAGAAGTGGGTGGTAAGTCTGGAGATGCATATGACACCGGCTGCTTGGTAAACATGCTGAGCTACCTCCTCCCGCTCTGCACACAGATCAAGTCTGAGTGATATGAAACACAGCAACATGACAGGAGTGTTCCCCACTTATTTATTTTTAATTTTACACTTTATTTCATTTAGTTTTTGGGGTTTTTGTTGTTGTATTTCATTCAGTTAATGGGTTTTTTTTCAAGACATTATGAATATTTCGAGTTAAACTAATTACTCATTTGCATTTTTAAGTTTTTTTTTTTTAATGTCTTTGAAGTAAAGTAAAAAACCTGCGATGTCTGATCACACTCACGTTTCTACTCAATTAAAATAATAGACTAATTTGAGAGTTGTGGCAGGTTTGTGAAACAGTAAAAAAGATTGTTTGCATTTTTTTTTTTAGGCTCATTAGAATAAACTGACATCAAACTACGTCTCTGGATGAATCGTACACGAACAAATGAGGTGTGTAAACAGTGTTTCATATTTGCATCCATTTATCATTTGGGTTTATTTAAAGATGTTCTTGTGTTCCTAATTGCTTGCAATGAGGGGTAAAAGGAGCGTTCACAAAGTGAGTTTGTAAGCCGTGTGAGGTTCATGTACGTACGTTTTGATGCACTTAATCGCGATCAGCATCATTTGCAGAGAGCGTCACTTTGATCCACATTAGTCATTTCATACAAAGTAGTAACTCCATGGCTGCTTCCTTATTCCTGCTGTTCATCTACAGCAGAGCGTGAAGACCTGGTGCACCATGATTCTGGTTGGGTTATGAAGACAATAAAACTAATCAGTTTCTTCACCAACAACCTCCGAGCAGCATCCAACTTGCTGAAAATGGCAGACAAACATTTGGGTCGCACAATAAGGCAGCCCTGTTTGGTTCTTTTCTGTGAATTTTTCATTTTAATGACGTATTACCTCTATATAATTCTCCCCGATGCTATTTTGCGGGACACCATAGCTGTATCCTGGGCTTAGCGCCGCCCAAGATGGCTGCAACACACCAAAGTGTTTTTTTTCTCTGTAACACAGGGGTGTCAATCTCAAAAACACAGTGGACCAAAATTTAAACAAAGTCACAGGCCAACATTCACCAAATGAACCTTTTAATATGCACCAAAACAAATTTTGCTTTAACATTGAATATGGAACCAGCAACGCTTATTACCAGACATTATATATAAGTTAATAGTGAAGATATGCAAAATGTAATTATAAATTTAAAAAAACACATCAGTGACAGTTGTAGTGTGAAGTCGCTATGCCTACTGTCACAGAGGAGAGGGAGTTTCTGGGTCCTGTCCTGATTGACGTGACAAAACAACAACAGGGCATTATGGGATTTGTAGTATTAGCGGTGAATGCGCTGTACAGTATGATACCGGGGGCAGCTCTAGTAGTCATTTGGTATTGTCTCGCGGGCCAAATATAATTACAAAGCGGGCCAAATTTGGCCCACGGGCCAGAGTTTGACACCCCTGCTATAACAGAACGATAATGAGGATGTGGGGAAAACAAGACAATGCTGATAATTTAGTTTGTTTATCTCATACAGAATAAATAATGCATATATAATACATGAGCATTATTGAGACTTCAAGTACAATAATCAATGAAAGAGAAAAAACTGGTATAAACATAATGATGCACAGACACACGTAAGTCAAGGAAGGAAGGAACAGAATGACGCAAAAGCTTGTCTGGTTCCGCCCCTTCTTTACCGTGTCCAAAAAACAAACTAACTGACAAACAAAACAACATATAAACAACAAAAAAAAAAAGAAAAACAAGACCAAGAACAAACTGTAAGTCTTCATGGAAGCAATGCCACCAAACAGCATCCCCTTGTAACCTCATCTCAAATCATCATTCAATATCCACCTAAAATAAATAATAAAGAACAGAAAACATGAGCGGCTCTTAGCCATGTTGTCATATTAGAGCCCTGATGTACATTAACAAGCCAGAACTTGGTCACCACTCACAGATGAAGTGAATAAGACGAGTAACACGTGTAATAACAACAGATGTCACGGTCAGGAACCTACTGGACAGTAAGTGAGCAGCCATTTTTCATCGACAACATCTGCAGGTTGCAGGATGAATATGCACCTGAGTGGCCACATCTAGTTGGCCACACGACTCGGTCACAGAAAAGTTTGATAGGTGTGAGTATCTACCAACAGTCTGATCCACGGCAGTTCACATTTTACAGCACTTACAACATCTACTGCTAACATCTTGGCACCGTCAGAGGTCGTGTGCAGTTCACGCCTCGGCGGCTCACAGGTCTAATGACGCCACGCAGAGGTCCAACAATAAGCAAGTGTGATCATAGCGAATAATTATGAAGAGTAATTTAAATGCTATTAATATTTCAACAGTGCTATCCACTCTAAAAACGCTTTGTTCCCGTCCTGCTGTGGCCCTGCTGTCCGTCTGTCTGCACAGAGCTACACACAGCCAGTTATTGAAAAATGACAACTTCCAATGGTGAAGTAACCATATCTGTTCTATCAATAGCCTGGTCTCAGAGCAGCCTCAAAGGTCACGAGTTGACTCCAAACGTCTTGGCCCCAGTGGGTTGTAGTCAAAGCTGTGGACCCGGCCTCCAGGAAACCGAACACTAAGCCCCACCACTGATCAATGCCTTTTCAGCGTGCCCCCACCCGGCACAGAAACCACATGTGGGCGTCCAACTGCCTGCCCCCAATCCATATCTCTCTGTTTCTGTATTTACAGCAAATGAAACATTCAGACGGAAAGGCGGCTGACATCGATTGGCTTGTGGGTACACTATTTTGAGTGACATTTCATAAATGGAGCCGCCTCGTGAAATAGTAATGAGCCGATGGCGATTAGCATTCAACTTTAATACGACGTGATTGATTGGATATTCAAATTTCACTTGGCCAAGGTTAAATATTGATGACAAGCACAAGAAAATCCCACAAACAAGATATAAACTATTGGAGGCTTTTCCCTTTATGCTATTTTATTGGTCAATGAAAACCACACCACTGTCGCTATTATAGAAAGAGTACAGGTATGAAGGGAGGTCCGTTTTTTTTGTCTCTAGTTGGTATTTAAGGTGGAAGAAGTGTTCCCTATAAAGAAACGTGTGGACATGACTACATATGTGGAATAAGAGCAGAAATGTTTCATGTAGGAAGCAGCTGTATGAACACTGGTCACATCATATCTGTGTTTGAAATGCAGTTCCTGGGCTGCACATGTTGGCTGAAGAAGAAGAAGAAGAAGAAAAAAAAATCAAGGACACGGTATAGCTGGTGCACACTTAGTATTCCTGGCCTGCTTGCAGAGAGAGAGATTGCACCTGTACAAGCTGTTAGGTGATGTCTGTGTCACTTGGATGACCAGTATCTGTAGCCAAGCATTTCCTTGAGGTATGGAATTGGTTATCTCAGGAAAATCTGATTAGTCACCGCTGACAATGCAGAGACAAGGAAATTACTTTCTTGTGCATATCATTAAAGAAAAATCAATATGACAAATGTGGTGAGGGGGCCCGTCTATTTGTTGTGGCTGAACTAAGGGAAGACAGCCTCTCTTTGCATTGGCCTCTTGTTGCTGCATTTAATTTGTCCTCGGGACAAAATCGCAGCGAATGGCTCGGAGAGAGAGGCGCATTCTGCTGTTTTTCCCCTTCCTCGCCATATGACAGCAAACGCCACCAACCTATTCCAACCTGTGACTTAATTACCTCAGAATAAATTAGCTCGTGGAGAAATGTAAGTGGTACTTCAAGGTGAGACCTCCTCACACTTGTCTCCTTAATGCTCTCATTATCTGCGGGGATTTGAATTCAAGACTCGCTCGGCAATGTTGCGAGACAGACTAACAAGAAATTGAACTAACTACTCACCTCTGCTTTTGTGGTGCTTAAAATATTTGAGGGGTCAAGTAATTAAGTAACCTCTTTTGCAAGTGAAATATTTTTGTGGATGAGGGCACATCAAGCCTAAGTCAGTCAAAGAAGTGTAATCGCACTAAGAGTCAAGAAGGTGTTGATAATTTGATATAGAGAACTCTTTGAAGACACTGCGGGCTTTAAAAAAAATAAATAAATAAAAATGCAGCAACAGAAGAATTCCGCTTTTCGAAGGTCAGCGACTAAGACTGATTTAGATCAAAACGTCTCGTCTCCATCATGCTGGCACTTTGCGTCTGTCACTGATATGAAAACTTAACACAACACACACCGTTTAATATTACAATAGCTCAGATATGTTCCAAACTCATCACTCGAAGTCGATCTTTGCGTCCGATCTGCTGCTCTCCTTTATTGTGAGCGTAATATTCTGACAATTAGCATGTGTGGGTGATACAGCCAAAAATATTTATCTCGATATAAATAAGAAACTTTGCGATAACGATATAATTCGACAAAATACTTCAAAACTGCACAACTTTATTGATGCAAATAAAATAAGCAAGCAGCTGTGTTTGATGTGCATTAAAGGTATGATGTACCAAAACCAATAGTGCAGAAGTTTGTTTAATCAAAAGACATTTCAAATGGAAGTGGGCTGACAAACCCTGAGCTTAACAATGCAGAGTATCTACAAGAGTAGAGCTGCAACATAAAACTATGAAGCCTGTTTCTTTGGTCTCACTGTGACGTCTGTTGGGGGGTGTATAGCGGTGGGTGAATATTCGGACCGATGGGGTGGAAGCACTGCTAGCTACTAATGCCAGTTTAGGATCGCGGTCACAGTTATGTTTCCAACATCGAGTGGTGGTGGCGACAGCGGGTGGCGGACACCACCACATCCATCCATCCATCCATTCATTCATTATATTCCGCTTATCCGGGGTCGGGTCACGGGGGCAGCAGGTGGAACAGGTCATTCCAGACTTCCCTCTCCCCAGTGACGCTTTCCAGCTCTTCCTGGGGGATCCCGAGGCGTTCCAAGGCCAGCTGAGAGATATAATCCCTCCAGCGGGTCCTGGGTCTGCCCCGGGGTCTCCTCCCAGGTGGATGTGTTCAGAAAACCTCTCGAGGATGCCTCTCATCCAAATCAAATGTCCAAACCACCTCAACTGGCTCCTTTCAACGCGAAGGAGCAGCGGCTCTACTCTGAGCTCCCTCTGGATGTCCAAGCTCCTCACCCTGACACCACCACAACAACCAAATAGTCCGATATCTGGGTTCGGCCCTACTGGGTCACTCGATGCACTGCCTTCACCCTCCTCCTCGGTCGCCGTCATGCTTCTCGCTCCATGTGCATGAGACTGGACCAAAACAACGGCACTGCACGTTCCACTCAAATTTTATCGCGATATTTCAATTTCACATCATCCCCTAACATTACACCGGTACTACGGTGCTCGGTATGATACGGCCCAGCCCTATGTGTGAGTATGAAAATTGTTTTGTTGCAGCAGTACAAGTGGTCGAGTTCAAATCATGAGGTTGGCAAAATGCAGTCGTGAAACTCCAGCAGTAACAACAGTTATCTCACCTCCCTTTTTCTTACATGCACTACGCATTCAGAGAGCGACTACTCATTTGGTGCTGACCGTCATTTTTGCCCGTTAAAATGATAAATGGCAGCAGCAGCAGCAGATCACATCACTGTCACTAAATACACCATTTCCAACATTAACTCGATAACAAGCCAAAATTAAACACGGCTGTCGTCTGAACTCACTCGTGGAGCGTCTCTCCAACTGACGATGTGTCAGCTCCATTCTCCGGTTAAACTCTGATTCACATCAACGATTAAAGCTTTAAAATGTACCAGTTTAGATGTAGTTGGATCAGATGTGGGAAAGCTACGCTGCGACCGTAAGCTACAGCTGTTTTTCCAATATGTCGGATGCACATTTAATCTACACTGAAGTGAGATCAGACCTGGAAACAGCAGGCGCCAAATATTAGGATTCTGTTCCAGGTTCCCGTTAAAAGGGAATTTTTCCTTTTCACTGTAACCAAGGTCTTGACCTTACCATGCAAAGCATCCATAGATGACATGAAGTGAACTATCATTCTGCACGATATTAACAAAAATAAACTGAATTTTACACGTTAATGACTTCAGACATGGTAGGAAGGAGCAAAACAAACAAAAAAAAGGCACACAGTACTTCTTATTTTATGTACAATGTCTTGGTATTTCTACAACAACATTCACTTCTGTCTCCTTGCTAAAGTTGGAGATCCTCACACGCCTGCAAGAATAACTTCAGATTTATGCAAGTTGATCACATGTCAAAGCTGACCAGCAGATTAGGGGGAGGAGGGGCATTCAAATTTGGGTTTGGACTCCAACAGCTTAAAAAAAACACGATGGTGCCATCAGTAAACTGAGCTGGTGAGGAGGATCCATCTTCATAAAATGTGCATTATACTCCAAATGTGTTCCCATCATATTTTTAACATCCATACCATGTCTATTCTCCCATTAACGGTGTTAAAATAAAGCTGGCAAGTAGGATTTAATTCCCAGTAATCTTCCTACAATATTTTCTAGCTGTACTTTTTTTATTTTTATTGTCTTCCTGTGTCAGGTTTCTGCAAAAGTTTGCTGAAGATATATAAATAGTGGCATGTGAGAAACACTCTGATCCCCTCGGTCGGCAGCATCCCTGCCACGCCGCAGTCCACTAATCACAGGTGCTTCCCAAATAGGCTGCTCTTTATTCCACACGCACCCAGTGGGCTACAGACAAACAGGCCTCAAAGCCGGCCTATTCATCTGAACTGCTGCAGGCTCCTCTTGTCATTATGCTTACATCCACTTGTATTTGTGCCTGTTTACTTAGCTGAATTATAATGACACGGACGTGCACCTGGCAGGGACGGAAAATTGTCTCTAAAAAATTGTACTAGTGTGGTATTACTTCAGAGAAAATTGACTCGAGTAAACATACTTAATGTCGACAGATAAGCACAAAAAGGTAGGTACGTTGTTTAAAAGGGGGTATCAGGGTTATAATAATGGCTTTTAACTACTGAATTGTATTTTAGCCACAAAATTAGGTGCATCAAAAACATCAACGTAAAGCAAACATCCACTTTAAAACCCTCTGCCTAATGTTGAGCAGCTCCCCCTAATGCCACCAAAACAGCTGTCAGGGTATGAACTCCACAGACCTCTGGAGCTGTCCTGTGCTATCAGGCACCAAGACTTTAGGTCCTGGAAGCCGTGAGGTGATTGGACATGTTTTTCCAGCACATCCCACAGCTGCTCGATCGGATTAAGATCAAGGTAATTAAAAAAAAAACACACCAGGTTAACCTTCACTCCCCAGGTGCATCATGTGACTCTGATTTACCAGTTGTTGGAGCTTCTTTGGTACCAACCACGTATCGGGAACACCCCAACAAGACCTTTCGGAGATGCTCTGACCCCATCATCCACCAGTCATAATTTGTCCCTTGTAAAAGTTGCTCAGGTCCTTTTGCTGCCCATGTTTCCTGCTTCCAACATATGAACTTCAAGAACTAACTGCTCACTTGCTGTCACATATGTAACTGTTGACCAACATGTTAACATCATAATCAATGTTATTCAATATAACCTGTCGCTGGTTTTAACGCTGTGAGTGGCTACAGTGTGACTGATGTCTGCTATCTTATTTGATCTAATATTTATGTTTTTTTAATATCAGATAGTGATAATGCAGTTTTTAAATGATTTATTAAAGATTTATTGAAAAAATGCTTCACCCTTGTGAATGAGTAAACCTAAAAACTGGCTGGGCAGCAACAACTGTATTTAAATGTTTGCTGTGATCAGTCTTTACATCACCGTGGAGGAATGTTGGCCCACTCTTCTCTGCAGAATAGTTTTTATTCGGCCACATTAGATGGTTTCTTTTAAGATCTTGCCACAGCATCTCAGTTGGACTGAAGTCTGGACTTTGACTCGGTCACTCTAGAACCTTAACTTTGTTCTTTCTGAGCCATTCAGAGGTGGACCTGTTTGTGTGCTTTGTCATGATGCATAACCCATTTGAGCTTCATGACCTGATGGGAGGATGTTCTCCAGGAGGACTTTTTGATAGAGAGCAGGATTCATGGCTCCATCAACAAGTCGTCCAGGTCCTGTGGAAGCAAAGCATCCACAAACCACCACCGTACCTCCACCAGGTTTCACTGCTGGTGTCATGTTCTTCTTGTGGAAGAACAGGATCAGCCTTAGACTCCAGATGAAACAAGACCCACGTCCTCCAAAAAGCTCCACCTTTGACTCATCAGTCCACAGGAGATGACTCCAAAAGTTTTGGGGTTCATCTAAATGTTTTATTGCAAATACCAGACGAGCCTTTCTGTTCTGTTGGTCAGGACCGGTTTGCTCCTTGCAGCTCTCCCATTGATGCCGTTCCTGCCCAGCGTCTTCCTCATTGTTCAATCACGGACACTGACCCTGACTGAGGCCAGGGAGGCCTGTGGTTCGTTTGATGTTGGGTTCTTTGGTGACCTCCTGGATGAGATTGTTGACGCGCTCATGGATAATGTTGGTCGGCCGGCCGCTCCTGGGAAGCTTCCCCGCTGTTCCACGTTTCTTCCATCTGTGGATATTGATTCTCACTGTGGTTCCCTGGAGTCCCAGAGCCTCGGCTATGCCTTTGTAACCCTTTCCAGGCTGACAAATGTCAATGACTTGGTTTCACATCAGTGCTGCTTTTTGAGACCCTTTTGCTGACTTCACATCACCAGACGGGTTCTATTCAAGTGATGCTGAGACTCAATAAGCCTGGCAGTAATCACATACGTGGGTGTGGCTGGTGAAATGTGGTAGATGGGTAGCTAAGGGGGCAATTACTTCATCCACATAGAGCAAAGTGGGCTGGACAGCATTTTACCTTCAATTAATGAAATCATTTAAAAACTGCACTTAGTGTTTCTCAGCTTTGTCTTAAATTAAAATTAGTAGAAACATTGATACATGACAAATGTTCAAAAATAGATATCTGTAGGGGGGCTAATACTTTTTCACAGCTCTGTACAAAGGGAACATCATCACACCTGTAATTTGAAGGACACGTGAAATACTGACGTTCAAACCAGCAAACAGCCTGTTCATATAACTATCATTTCATATCACCTCGTCACCGTCTCCTCACTGGATTTGACTAGAAAAGTACAAAAAGCTTTTGCTATTGTCACAGCAGGTGACAGTTTATCTTATGCAGTAATATTAAGCTCCACAAATCAAACAAGCAGCCGCCTATAGAAACAGCACAACAAAGCATCTCTACCGCAGACTAAGCACAGACGTATAAACTCCACAGGAGGTGCCTTCCAGAAATACACAGTGAAAGCACAACGAGCTTCATAGTTTTCACAACACTACAGTACACACACACACACACACACTGCGTTGCCTGGCAACACCTGAGTTGTTGACACTGTGTACATTAGTGGAGTTACATCAATAAGTGTGTTCTGGACTCACCTGTCTGAATGTCATTCATTGAAAAGTCCTCCTCAATCTGCCCCTGGGTTCACTTTCTCTACTCTCAACACAAAATATAACCTGTCTATTCAGCCTCTCAGTTATCCATCAGTGCCACGTTTTCAAACCCCGAGCTGAATGAGAGCAGGGCACCGGGGCACGGCAGAGACAGCAGAGAGGTTGTGCTCATCTCTCCAAAGGTAGAAGTTAGAACTTAACTTAGATGTCACGGTTGGAACGTCCACCGTGAGCACTTTAGCCAGACCCAGGACGCAGCAGCAGCACCGTGGATGTGTTCGATCAGGGGAACGGGATGCTGGCCAGGAGGGGCACCGAGTTTAAGATTAACTATGACACCTGCAACTCTTCTGTCCTGAGCTGTGCTAAAGCTGAAGTTTCTGGCATTGTTGTGCACTTTTGGACTCTTCACAAGCTGCTGGTTGCTGATGAGTGAATGCTTTGTGTGTTTATCACAGGGATCTACACAGAGAGAAGGTTTTCTGTCCTGATATTATATTATATATTATATATATATTATATATTATATTATTACTTACAAATCTGACTGACGGTTGACTGACTGAATGACTATTGTTGTTGTTGTGTGGAATATATGTTGTATTGATTTTTTTTTAAAAAGAGAGAGAGAAAGTGAGCTTTTACAAGATTGAATTTCCCTTCTGGGATAAAT
Source organism: Stegastes partitus (assembly GCF_000690725.1). Classification (NCBI taxonomy): domain Eukaryota; kingdom Metazoa; phylum Chordata; class Actinopteri; family Pomacentridae; genus Stegastes; species Stegastes partitus. The sequence continues at coordinate 512,966 of NW_007577917.1, forward strand.
AAAGTATTTTTCATTTCATTTCATTCATTTGCACTGGGAATGGTAGAAATTGTGGGTGTGCATCCTTGAAAACAATGTCCAGTGAACTGAATGTGCAACAGGTGGACAGTGCAGACCCACCTCAAGGACAATTAAAGAAAACAGGAGGCATCTCACCACAATTTGGAGAGGCACGACAAAAAGCCTGGGTAACTTTCTAAACAAGACATTTCCAAAAATATGCCTTCTCTTTGTCAATATGGGTTACTGAGTGTAGAAAATAATTACATTTCATCTCATAAAAACGACATCTAAAACACAAAGTCGGCAGAAAACTAAAGGCATGTGAATCATTTCTGAATTCCCCGTGCATGTGTGACATAGCAACACATTTAGAACTTCTGCAGAGGTGAGCTGTTAAAAAAATAAACTAGAAAATACATAAACTTTAGCAACCAATAATGATGTTTTCTATACAATTAATACAAGTGTGTACATTACCAATTACTAAATATTTGTTGTGAGAAAACTTCATCCTTTCCCTCACACCGCTCTATAGGGAAACCCACCTGCTTGACAACAGGCGGCGGACCTATACATCACATTGTAAGATTAAGACGATATCATAGACGCGCGGCGAAACTCTGTCCGAGAGACGAGCGACTATAATAGAGAGCTTGTTATTAGAAAAGGGAAAAAGTTCATCCTAAAGATTAATTGGTTTGAGAGAAAGGCACCATGTTTCTGAGTTCAAGGTATGACATTTAGAGCCAACAGGGGAGTGAACTTCATTATAAAGATTTATGAAAATGATTCAGGTAGAAAATTCCATTCACCCTTCCTATTATTAATTCCATCCCAAAAAGCAAATTGAATTAAGTGGTGCATTATTCTCTCTAATTACGATGTCCATATTCGTCCTTTTTAAAAGGAAGCAACTGATGTCGAATTAAAGAGATGCAGAACACAAAGCGCTCTCACCTGACCACATGGAAAATGAATCAGCTTTGTGCTGGTGAGTCTTTGTTGTGTGATTAATAGTACATAATTGAAGAAGGAAGCACAGACTATAGAGTTGTCTCTCTCTCTCTCTCTCTCAGCCTTGTTTGTTTCTGTAAAGCCAGCTTTGGCCATTAGTACACAAGGGAGATGAGGAGGTATTGAGCCGTTATTGATTGTATGCTAGGAAAGTCTAGTGATTTATATATATTGTCCTTTTCCAAGGTAAGCAACCAATAAGCATGAGAACGGCTGAATTCTACACTTTTGTAAATATGACAGCGTGTCATTTCCGTATTTTTGGAGATCGTGCCTCGGCAGTAGGCTGAAGGAAAGGGCAATAAACAGAAGTGGAAAGCTGCTAACTTCCTTTTTTTTTTGTTTGTCTCTCACACACACACAAGCATGCCGGTGATACCATCCTCCCACATTTAGAGGCATGAATGAAAACCTGTAGAGCATTTAAGCTGTAGAAAGTCAGTTTAACATGATAATATGATAGTACTACTAAATACAGGGCTCAACAGTGTTTGTTTGCAGGAAAATTATTTGGATGCACAGATGACTTAATGCACAAAACACGCTTCTCCACTTTTAGACAGCACTGATTATTATAGTCACAACATCGAGTCCTATCAGCCGCCACTAACTTGGTGACAGTCCAAACGAAACCTCGCCGCCGTTCGGTTCGTGTGCTCTGGTGTCAGCCAAAGCCTGTTTATGAGGACGTCTCTGACAGCGCCGCACACTCACAAGTGGACTGATTGTTTCCGTTGTTCCAACAACTCCGCCTAGGGGCGGAAATCTCTAATTTGATTCCAGTCACTGGTGTCACAATTCAATTCGCCCGTGATTCTCCATTCAAAGGGATTCCCGAATCAATGGAAAACAAAGAGGGACGCTATTGTTTGGCCCGGCTTATTGCGTGCCAAACCAGTGACACCAGTTGTCAACCCACCGAGACGCAAATGAAACGTAACTGACAGTTGGGCTAATTGGTTTTGATAAGCCTGACTACAAAAAAGGAAAAGAAAAAAAAAAACTGGGTAAGGCACCTTTGGATGTTGTGTGAGGCCTTCGGTGTGTAAAAAAATTAAAATTATGGGGGTTGAGAATGTTGCTGGGCAAAAAATAAGAAAGGATTTTAATAGCCAGTAGTCAATATGGTTGGTTTAAACTGCTACAGTACAAATATTACCCAAACACTGAGTACAACATTCGTTTAAAACTCATATAATAACATAGCATCATACATTTCACACAGGCAAATATATTATAATCTAATGCATAAGTCATGGAGGCAGTTAAACCCAGGTACCATAATATACAATGTTAATGTCAAAATCCCCAGCCAGCATTATTTTTCTGTCACACACTATTCACTGGAAGAAGCCAAAATCGACTTAGATTCATTTTGGGCCATATCTGCCTTAATTTGCCATCTGTGCTTGTTTAGAAGGAGGTATCTGGATTCAGATGAGAGCCGCAACAAATCTTCCTCAAAGTCCTGCTTTCAAAGTGCTGGAAGGCCCAAAGAGGACTGACATGTGGACGGCTTCGTGTGCAAGCAGTTTTCCATTCACATAAAAGCCAGCAGACATTTCCTCCTCGTTCTTTTCTCTCCGTTTTCGCTCGCCGACTCAACGGTTGTTTAATTTAACAGTTAATATCGAGGTAATCACTAATCATCGACTCTAAACAGGCTTTATGTTTTTTTTGTACCTGCGTTTTCAGCAGCTGCATTTGTATGGATCATTTAGCAATAACGCATAATGAGGAGCTATAAAGCTGAGCTATTATGCACGACAAAAATAGAAACTCTATCTTAACCACATTATCACATATACCTCCGAAACACACAGACAGCTGCGCGCATCGACAAAACGTTTGTGCTGGAAAAAAACACTGACTGACTTTCGCGAATTTCAAAGTGAGGCACCACTGTCGTAAAGACATCAGGTTTCTTATTACTTGGCTAAGCAGGCTCCCTTATTAAGGATTCTGTTTGGACGCATCTTCTCTGAGAATCCTAATTAGTGTGACTTTAACAAAAGACGGAGGATTGTGCCATCTGCCTCACATAACGAGGATTCCTCACTAATTAAAAACACCTAGGAGAGCAGTTAGGAAGTAATATCTGGTTAGGTTTGTGAGGTTAGGGAGATCTAATGAACATGAAAATGAGTAATGCCGCTATAAGTTCTAGTTAAGTCCGGCTTTTGTAACGGCTGGCATTGTCTCTTTGAGGGAACATCTAGGCATGACAAAAGCATTTTTTTCCCTCCTTATGTTGGGCTGCTAGACACCTGATTCACAGGATAGTACTGGTGGCATGATGGTTTCAGCACACTGTGATGGTTCAAGCACCACCTCTGAAACACCTCCACATGCACCCAATGTGCTCATCCTCTGTACATGCCAGCATACGTTTCATAATATATGGCACATCCAGTGTGGAGGGAGGAGAGATTGATCCATGTGAAAATGCTCCAGATGTGTTTGATGCAAAGTAATCTGAGGGAAATTTTCACTTTTGCAATGTACAACACTTTTTGTTTCCGGAAATGGCCAGTTATCTTTGCATGATGCTTATTCAGTGTGGTGGTTTTTGCCTTTCTTTAAACAAAGGGCTAGCATTTAAGATTCACTCTTAAATGCTAGCCCTTTGTTTAAAGAAAGGCAAAAAAAACGATTTAAAAAATGAAAATAAAAATCAAAACCACAAACAATAATAAATAAATATACTTGTAAATAGTAGCTATGCTTAAGAGCATTCCGGTTTTAAGTGGTTTCGCCGGATCGCCGTTTCTTTGGCCAATTGATCACTTAACTAGAACATGTGTTAGAACACAGGGTTCTGGAAGATGTTTGAAGATTCTCAGTCATCCAGGTCATGGTTGTTCTCGTAGATTAATGGTAGCAACTGGACTTGCTTGAGTTCCTTGAAGACGTTCCACCTCTCGTCCAAGAGGCTTCATCAGGTCTGACTCAGGTGTTTATGGCTTCTTAAGGATATCTGGAACTGCCAACTAGTCAGTCAGAGCCGATGAAGCCTCTTGGATGAGAGGTGGAACGTCTTCAAGGAACTCAAGCAAGTCCAGTTGCTACGATTAATCTACGAGAATATGGTTCTGGAAACAAATTTGCTGTTTACCTAAAAATATATCGGTTGTGTCCGAAATCATCCACTCACTCCCTACTCGCTATATAGGGACAACTATATAAGGAGCATCTCGGCAAACTAACATTTCGGACACTACTCGAGCTGTTAATTACGTCGCTCGCTAGCCGCAATTTGTGACGTAGCAGCGTAGTGCAAACACATCAAGCTCAGTTTACTGCATAGCTAAAAAACGGGTGTTATAATTAGCTATGTTTTGAGCTATCATGTATTCTGAATCTGTATTTCTCCACTGAACCTATGATCCTGTTTTTTTTTTCTACTGAGCACAATACATGTCCCTGAAGATAACATGGCCGGTTAGAACTGGTTTACAGACTAGGAGACAACTGAAACTCCTCTACTCTATCAGTTAGGATTGTTACTATACATACCAACAACATCCACACGTGATGCTTACCACAATTCCAGAACGTGGACAGAGCGTGAATGAGGTATGCCTGTCCATGTCACTGGTAACTGGTCAGTTATACTCGGTCGCGTACAAGTCCAACCTCTGCGCGGTGTAGGTCCAGCCCAAGAAGATAAATGTGAATCATTTCCAGATATCGGGGCTCCTTCTGATTGAGCTCTCGTGTGGGTTGTGTCACTCCGAGCCCAGCGCTGCCTCACTTTACCTAAATAAAATCTACATCTGTGAATTGATGATTTCTCCGTTTTGTTCTTGGGCTTCCAACTAAAGAATCGGGGCTAACACAGGAAAAACAACATTTAACAAAATAAAAATGGGAAATTACTTAGATTTCAACGACAAGTTTTCTAGTTCTGGACCCGAACAGCAGAATAGCCGACGATTCGTTCGCTGTGCTGGAATCAGGATATCAGTTTTGATCTCCGAATATCGCCCCTCCTGTCGGAACGAACACCCAGCTGCCACCACCATGCGGCACCCCCAAATATTCGGGATATATTAATTGGGGCCGAAATTTTGAGGACAGAAATTACTATTCGGACCAGCCCTAAAGTTTTTGCGCTCTCGTTTGTCTAGTTTGTGTTTCCTTTTGCGCAATGCATGATGGTCCATATTGCTTGGTTAGTGACCATCTACTACTTTTCCCGGTGCATTGTGGGATATTTTGAGTCACTATACAGGGTGCAACTGTTGTAACATTCGGACAGGACTACAAAATGGCCCTTTATAGTGCACTATGTAGGGTACAGAGGGGGATTTCGGACACAGCCTTGGTGATTTGGGTTTCCTGTGAGCTTCCTATATCCAGATTACATGTGCATAGTATTTACCATGATAGCAAACATATACAACAATCATTTAATTATTGTTGTACGTGGTACAATTAAACAGGCCAACGGATTTCTATATAACCAAGAGAGAGACAAAGAAATTAATTAGTCCAAACACAACGCTGGAGTGCATTTAGCAGTCGTGTGAAAAGGTCTTTTTTTTTCCCTCCACAATGAACTGACCTCAAAACGATTCCACCGGGTGGGAAGCAAAACAAATTTCTCCAAGTCCTTAATTGATAGTTGAGGCTAAAAACGGTTCCACTTGAAAAGATAATTTGGTAGAAATGAATTTGTCACAGAGTGTTTAGAACTCTGTGTGCGTCAAGATAAGGGGTGAGGAGAAAAAAAAAAAAAAGACGGTCAGTTGTGCCACGACGGCGTTCAGTTTCACGCCAGTCGTACCTGTCTGATTGGAGAAAAGCAGGAAAAACACTATAAAATGTTCAGTTGCTGACATGGTGCTTTTGTTCCTCTTTTTAGCCTGAATAACTGTGAACTAAAAACATTTATATTACACGTATAACTTCTTAAATATTCTAATTGCGTTCAGAGGCACTTTTTTGAGTTACGTTTTATCCTCGTTTAAAGCTGTGTGGCTGCGTCCAGCACACACACACACACACACACACACACACACACACACACACACTCAAATATATCATCTCTACCATACACTGCAAATGCCCTCCAGACACAGGTTTCATTTGAGCACATTCATTACCTTTTAATTGCCTCTAAATTGCAATGTGACCCATCACATCAATAACACTATCTTTGTAACAGGAGAAATGAACCTCAGCTGGCTTCGCTGCATATGCATGTGCGTCAGTGTTTGTGTGTGTGACTGCATGCACGTAAATAATTGTATATATGACGTCTGCGTGTGGAACTTTCATGATGAGCAGTTTAATTTATGGGGGAAGGGGGGATAGGGTTGGTGCATTGTACAAATAGAGCCTAATATCGTGTGTCCTGAGCTGGAGTAGTCGGCGTGCTCTGAAAGGAGCAGATATTACCACGATGAAGGTGAATCAAAATGTGTTTCAATTTAATCTCTTCTGATTACACACTGTTGTGCCCTACGTAAGCTCGCCAGCAACGCTGATCTTAAACATTCTCGCTGACCTTCAGCCCGCACAGAGGCGGCATCCTGCCGGCTGAAACCCTGACAGAAGGGGATTTGATTAAAACAGCACGACCAATCGCCCGCAATTTACCAACATTCTAATTCTGTATTTGGCATATTCTAGCCAGAGTGACAGACAATGTGATATTTTGAACACAGAGAACTTCTGTAGTTTGTGACAGGAGTACAGACACCTGGAAGTAAACAAAGTGTTCTCTCTGGGTGTTGAAAGGAGCTGTAATGCAGAATGTTAAATGCATACAAGCAGAACTCTGACATACAGTTAACCTGTATATGAACGTCTTTGTTTAACCCTTTCAACACTATAGCCCGCTATACCGGTCTGCAGCTGTCACCCCGTCTACCCTGCAGCCCGGTATATGGCGACTTTCTATTACAGTCATTTTGATTCTCTATCAGTGGGAATCCCTGCATGTGAACAAGCGATTCAGTCATCAAATAAATTATGCAAATAGTAATAATATTAATAATAATAATTGCATACAGGGTTCTCGCCAGCGTTATAGAACAGTAACGGAAAAAAATTACGCTGAAAATTGGGCCGATATGTTGGTTTGAGGGAAAATATTTAACAACAAGCGCCGTCGTCTTCACTGCTAACGATGCTATACATGGACTCTGGCATAGCAGCATATATCCCTGGTAACTATGAAGTGTACCTTTACCTTTTCACACCTTTATTTCACCTGGATGTATATGACAAGAGCAAACGTCCACATATATATAACCGCCAACTTGTCAACTTTTGATTGATACCAGATATGTAATGATGTGAAGTCTACTTAAGAGTTTATCAGTGATTAATCAAAACCATATCTGATCATGAAATTCAAGCCAAAGTTATTTAGTGTTGAAAGGGTTAAAAAATAAAAGAATTTTTTTTTAAAAAGCTTGATTTTTTTTTTTTATTCTTATTGCTGAGCTTTATGGCTTGTTGAGGATGTGCAGGAAACTACAGGCTACTCCTACCAACACTACAGCTGTTAATTACTTCTGTCAAAGCTACTACTAACACAAATAAGTCTTCAGTAAACATTCTGGCTACACGTCAATACCACTCTACTACTGAGAAAAATGCTCTGGCTTCTTTACTTTTCTTTAACCGATCACAGTCGTCTTGGGCAGAGATAAGCCCAGGATACAGTGATGGTGTCCCTCGAAACTAGTTATATGGGAATTGTTTTGGTAGCACAATCTTTAATCCACCTGCAAAACATTTCCTGCATGTAGGTTGCTGAGGTTGTTTTCTGGAGTCACGAGGATTTTGGAAATGGTAACGTAAAGGGGGGGAAGAGACGGTCAAATATCAGGCTTATTCATCTGATGATTTACTAGTGTTATGAGAAACGGTTTCTTTTTCCACTAAAGAAAAGTCAAATTGTCGTCGTACAAGAAAGGAGAAAAGATCAAAAACAATTACTGCCCCTGTGATTACTCCTGTCGGTAGCTGGTAAAACCAATGCAGCTGCTTGTACACCTACAAATACATTTAGTACTGCTGCTACTACTTGTTTTACTGCCTTAGAATTAGGCGAGCATATGTATTTTCACACTGTCAGATTGTCATTAACACAGACTGCTGCCTGGAGGCAGATGGGTGGTAGCAGGGACCAAGTTCCACCGTCATTTCAAATGTCAATACACTCTATCTCACAGCACAGCAGCTCTCATTAGCCTATATTGTGGTTCGCTTTTGCAAAATATATGTAAATATGAACAACTATAATATAAATTCGGCTGCATTAACACACAGCTTTTGTGATGCAGGCAGGGACATCGAATTTTGAAGGACGCCGTCTCCATCCTTCTCCTGGTCTTTCTGATTAAACGCACATAAACTAGTTCTGCTGTGTACGTGTGAAGACAAAGTCAGTAACAAATGATACGTACGACTGGAATTTAAATTCAAGTCAACTGTCAACAATTACGGGCATTTATATACGAGCGAGTTTGCGGCTTCAGAGAGGCAGAAAAACACACGAGAGAAGAGCCGGGGTCATGCAGCAACAGCTTTCAGAACAGGTGGACACGCAAACACGCACACTGGCTAGAATGAAGCAACGGCAACAGATCTGCTTCCACCAGAGGAACCGAACCAGAATGCAAAGCAGTCAGATGCTGTGGACGCAGAGTGTGAAGAGCAAAGCCGAGCCGGCATACGGAGAACGGAGATGCAGGGTTCTGTCAGGCTGCACGGTGCATTTGTCAGGACAGATGGACGAGAAAAGACTGCAGACAGGTTGATTGAAATTTT
>NW_007577917.1:522799-531557 GCF_000690725.1 Stegastes partitus
CACAATACAGGACGTAAATGCGGTTGTTACAAACGCCACTGGGCCACTTTAGCTTTAGCCGAGGTCTTAAAGCGTCGCAGAAGAGTTTGTCACGGTGCAACTCTATTAGCTGAACACCTACAATGCTCTCTGCTCGATAACAGAACCGGCCACCGGTCTAGTTGCAGTAGAAACGGTAGGAAGCTTCACCGAGTGGCGACACCACAAACTACAGCCAATATCTGAAGTGTGTATTATGTAGGAAAATTTTATTGGATATTGGCAAATACTAAAACAAAAATAAATTTACAAAACTTGATCAGGAAATCTTAAATTACTATTGTAATACTGCTAGTGTTATTCCCAGAGCTACAACTTACAACACCACAACAAATGCTCATACCGTCCATAAATCTGCAATCGGAAAGTTACAGAATTTCATCAAAGTCAGTGTTTAGGAGTTGATTTGCAGCACTTTTGGTGCATAACTCCTGTAGCTGACAGTGAAGTGGTATAGTTACGTGGTGGAGGAAAATTTGTATGTTTGCAGTTTCATGACGGTGATAAATGGTAGCAAGAAGTAACAACTGCTCTAAATAAAAACCTGAAAGATCACATCAGCTAACTGCAGAGCAACAGACGTGTTCACCATCCGTGTTGATCTGTAGACGTGTAACGACACTAAGCTCAGTTCTGACTTTGCCGTTTCTTGGCTTTTCGCTCCCGAGTTAAGATTTTTCATTTCTTGTTGGAGGGAAAGTGTTCATACCCAACAGCAGAAGATAATTTGGGGCCACCATTGAATTTTTAGTGTTTCAATTAGTGGGGATGGGATGATCCTCTCTGTGGCAATGTCTTATAAATCATCTCCATTATGTGGCTAATTCACTGATTAACCACGGCCTCGTGCAACACAGTCCTATGACTCGTTGCCTAAACATACAAACGGGGAACAAAATAAACCGCTGAGAGTTTGGGATTTTTCGTGGACACTCTGCAGTTTGGCTTTTAAAAAGACTTCAGACAGACTTGCAGTGAGGTGTACTTCATAACACAGACAGTCAGCAGTAACCTCTGCCTTCACAGTCCGACGTGACACCGGCTTTACACTCCCTCCAGCGTTCCCTCAAATCAAGCTCCCGCCGTATCCCACGCCAAACATCCCCTCTAAACTCTGGCCATGTTATTCATTACAGCACTGCAGACCCTGCGCTGTGAGTTGCATACCTGCATCGCCATTACCTTTGAGTATTGCTCGCCACAGAATTAATTAAAGTCTAATATAGCCTTGTCTGGAGAATGTGGCGGTCTGAGGGGTTGTTAAAAGCAAATCAAGACCGGAGCGCCTTCCTGGATCTGAGAAAATGACTCTTAACTGTAAGGTGCAATTAAGCGGAAGAGCAGTGTTACCTGGCATGGAGGGTCTGCGGGGAAATCTTCAGTTAAGCTACACTTTTCTTTTCCACTCTTTCAGCACTGTCTCTCAGCACTCATATCTCAGCGTTTGACACGGCGGTGACAGGCAATTGTTCAGGTCAGATTTTCTGAGGGATTGCTTCTGCGTAAAGATGCTGATCCTGTGATGTAACGCCACAAACGGAGCAACTACCGCACCGCTCCGTGAGCTGCTGGTTTTCACTTCTGAAATTTTGTTTGGATTCTTAAACTTGTGGCGACGAGACCTCTCCGCAGCATCCGAGATATCGCCCGTCAGTCACCGCGCCGTATCCTTCTCCTTGGACACTTGATATAGGAGGATTTCGTGTAGCCCCGACTTAGTACTCAGGTCTTTTTCTGTTCGTTCCAAACAAACTGATAACCTTCTGGGTGCAGGAAGAAGAAGTTTTCAGGAAGAAAAAAAATAAACTTTGCAGTCACTGAGGTACAAATTTATGCCAGTCTGTCAAACGCAGGGTGAATTTGCGCTGCACCTTTCATTCAGTCGGCGCTCCCAAACTCCATGTAATTAGCACCTGATTTACTAAGGCAGCGAGTAATTACACAGTCAGTGGGGAGGAACTGTGGAAGACATGCGAGCTTGGGGAAGAAATCATCGCAGTGCTGAAGTCATGGAAAAGATGAAAACATTTGTTTCTACGCACATTTAGTTCTAAAATCTGTTCCTTCTATAGTTTGTATTGACAGACGGGTCTGTGCAAGAACTTATTAAAAGAATTTAAAAACAGATGAAATCACTGAAGAAGGTGGTAAATGGTCTGCACTTATAAAGAGCTTTTATCCTTTTATAATGTGTTTCTCATTCACCCATTCATACACCAGTGGCGACAGAGCTGCCATGCGAGGTGCTGCCTGCCATCGGGAGCAACTTCGGGTTTAGTGTCCTGCCCAAGGACACTTGGACTGTGGAGACATGGGGGATCGAACCACCAACGTTGTGACTGGAGGACAACCCACTGAACCACCTGAGGCCACACAGACGTCGTCATTTCGACCACCTGCCACCCGACAGAGAACATCGTCGCATCGGCAACTTTAGAAAACGACAAAACCATCAAGGTATGGAAATACGACTGCTTAGCCTTTTGTTTTTTTGGATCTTTTTGGCCACTCATGCTTTCTTTTTTTTCTACACTTTGTTGTAACAGAAGCGTTTCACGATTCACAAAGTACAGTCCAGCAGCTCACACAGGAGCAGGGTGATAGGCAGTTATACACCTGAGGGCTGTGCTACAAAGCAGGATTTGCAGTTATCGAGATAACTTCAGGTTTAACTCTGGGTTTTTAGTACGACAACGGTGGTTCACTTCTAACTGGGGTACATCACCATGGTAACTTAGATAAGAGATCATATAAAAGTACTGCCTGCGGACCAATTAATTCTCTACGCAAAGGGCATCGGCATTACTTGACAATAATGAGACGGGATGCTAGGAGTTTCTAAGGCCATTTTATTGTTCTACAGTCGTCCTCAAATGTATTCTTCCATTAAAGAAAAGGCAAAAGTCACAATAGTCACTCAAATAACTAGAAACTAAAAAAGTAATAAATAAAAATTTGCTAAATTATAATTTGGTGAAATAAGATGTTGCTTTTGAATTGTGGTTAAAAAGAATAATTTTTTACAAATGAACAAAACTGTCAAATTAGAGCCGTTTGCTGATGAGCAGTGAAATCAGAATACCTGTCAACAGGTGTAGAAGTCTGACTGAGAGTTACAGGAAACACCTGATGATGGCAGTGATTGGCTCAGAGGGTTGTTCAACTAAATACTAGTTTACAGCTCACATCATGTTTGTTTGCTAAAAAATGCTAAAACAGAAACTAATGCAAACTAAACACAAAAGCCTGTTGATCTCATAGCATATTTATTATCAATTGCACTGGGTCATCAATTTATCAATCACTTAACGAGCTCCAAAACCATGTGACACCAACAAAGTGTGTCCTACAGTCACAACTGAATTTATTCTTCACAACACCATAAAAACAGTGATTTTTCTCACTTGATTATTCATTTGTCTTTTTCACGAGTAGCATAAAAGGAACATCTGTAACTTATTATACAATCTTTTATGATAATTAAACTGAATCTTGACAAACCTACATCTAAGCAACTTACACACAATGGGACAGTGATATTGGCGAGTGTACTAATTCCCATCCTGCCTTACTTTGGCAATTGTGGTGTTTAAAGCTTCTACTATATTCTAATATAATAATTAGTTTTACACACTTACCTCTCATTTGATACGAGTCACTTTACTTAGCACTTTGAAGTTTGCTTTTGTTAATTTTCTACCCGTTTAACACAACCAAGGTTGAAAAAATAAAACCGTCTCAGGCTTACACACCACAAGAGCACATCTGAGCTACAAATTCATTTAACAGAATATTGAATTGTCATGTTGTAACCCATTCACACAATTTGCAGTGTTTCTTGGCAGCTTTCCCTCCTGCTTTGGCTGCTCGGTTGCTTTCAGTCAATATTGTGTGTTTAAAAGCTTTCTGCAGTTTTATAGTTTGTTCCTCTTTTGTAAAAATATGACACTTGTGTTTCTGGTTGGTCATGTGCAAACTGGTCATGCTCAGTTTGGCTTCAATGGACACAACTACCCCCTACTCATGTTGTTTTAAACTAGTCCTTTCTTAATATATATATATTTTATTATTATTAATTCATTTACCACAGGATTTACTCCATAAAAGTCTCGGCTACTTCCATGCAGCTGTTGGCGGGCAGGTTAGATCGTTTATTTGCGCTGCATAGCCTGAAAATAGGCCAGTTTGGGCGCCGTGCACCTTTCGCTGCAGCAGTAAGACAGCTTAAATCAACAGTCAAAATTCCATATTTAAACATTAAAGGCAACTCTCCTGGGGCCCTGTTGCCAACCCAGCAACACGGGGGTTTGCTTTGGTCATCTCTGCTCCCTGACTGTGCAGCAAGCACCCCGCAGTGTCTCTCATCTCCACTCAAAAGTTGATCCTCAAGGCCATCCCGTTTGTATTTGAGAAGATTTGAACTGCGGGCCCTTGTGAGCGAGGAATGACAGCTAACTGACATCAGTTTTACATATTTACTCATAACTGCACAGCGTGACGCGTTCAGCGCTTTTCTTTTTAATGCATCAGTTATTACATGGTGTGACATGATGGAGGTGGGTTTTTATTTTTTTACTCGTCTGGTTTCAACTGCAGGATTAAATCAGAAATGTAACTCGGATCAGTGTGATTGGCTTGAGTAGGTGAACTGACCAATTAGATCAAAGTTAATTAAACCCACACTACAACAACTGATGTTCTTACTCATTTCATGACGTGTCTAAAATACAGACAACATATTCTTACTTACTATAAACACAGCATTCGAACGTTTAAAGCATAGACTGTATAAAAGATGGACGTAGCTACCGTGACGTCACCCGTTGGTTTCTGCACTGAGAAAATGAAGCCAGGGTTTTGCTACTTCCTGGTTGACATCTTGGATTTTTGGAGCCAGTGATGCAAAAATCGTCAGAGGGGGGCGGAGCCATAGGAGCAGCGATTGGTCAGACGGATTGAGAGGCGGGCCCTCTCTGCCCGCCCACATTTACCGCCTTCTGCTCGCTTCGTCTGTATGGTCGCTGCCGACTGTCAATCAAGCCAGCCACGCCCCTTGCCCCGCAACATTTTGACGATTTTTTAAAAATTCAGTATTGATTTATTTTCAGATTGGCCACCTGATCTCTGGGTTTGACCATGAAAACTAATAAGAAAAAAATCCTGAGCTGTAGGAATGCAGTATTTGGTGATCTGTGATCACTTCTTTTCAAATTCCAGTCTATGGGAGCCAGGGCTTTGTGGAGCCAGCAGCTAGTGGACGTAGTGATGCTGCAGGTTTCTGACACTTCCGGGTTGGCTTCATGTTTCAGGGCCGGTTGCTACGTCCATCTTTTATACAGTCTATGGTTTAAAGTAGACGACGGTTTACAGCTCCAAAGACAGGAATACTTAGTTTGGCACATCATGAACTCCATAACCTCCCTTTTTTTGGTTGAATCCCGAATGGGTTTGAACTAAGAATTAAATCGGAACTGACTCCCACAAAACAAACAACTCAGGGTCCTCGACGGGGAGGATGCTGCTAACAGTTAGCAGCGAATATACTAGCAAATAGCATCGTTAGCAGCAAAGACGACGGTAGTGAAACTCTGTCGGCGCTTGTTGTTAAATATTTTCCACTACGTACCCTCGAAAACAACTTATGGGCCCAATTTGCGGCATAACTTTTTCAGGCAGCAGCGTGACGGGCCGTTATTCTGTTATGACGCTGTAGAGAACCCTGTAACTGCAAATAGTTTCTTAAATATTACATTTTTTTAAAAATTTATTTTCAAAGATCTCTCAGTAGCCCTCCTAGTATCTGTGCCAGCTCCACTTCCTGTGTGTACTTCCTTTCTGGACAAATACACATCAAAGGAAAGTCTACAAGTGTTTTTAAAGTACAGTACGAAAAATGACTTTCGGTTTTCTGGTAGGAACAAACCACATACTTGAAAACCTGCTTACAATTAGCCCAGTGTTGAACTTCGACACAGCTTTGATCTTGAAGAATATATTTTTAAGGAATGTCATTTTCAAATTATTTTATAAACAGAAAAATGGATCCTTCTGTCTTTTCCAGAACCACCAAACACCACGCCGTCCATAAGCTCGTCCAGAACGATTAACCTCGTGTCATTTCTTCCAATTAAGTCTTAAGACCTGCAATATTCAAATGGCTCACGAGGACTAATATAAATTGCAGAGGCATCCGCATTAATGAAAGATAATACCGCCGTCTTAATTTCACAGAGACCCAGGTAACTCGAAATCAAAGCTTCAAAAGTCGCACCGCCAAACCACGCGTCGTGTGCAGCGATTTTATTCCTTCAGTCCAAGTCCTTCGCTTGGTTCGAGCTTCCCTCCAGGAGCTGATTACCAGTTCAAGGAGGGACTTTGTCTTCCTCGGAGCAAGTAAAGGCCACGGCCCTGTTGATCCATACAGAAGAGGAAGTGGACTCATCAAAGCCTTCCAAGCTCTTTGAAGATACCTTGTTCGGGCCCAACCCAATCCCTGGCAAGACACAGCGCCGAAGACGAGACGAAAAGAAGTAGTTTCAATAATCTGCCTTCTCTATGAAATACAGTAGCAGCGGGTGGAGATATTACGTCCAAATGGAGGTATTTAGATTGATGGGGGGGCTCAGCGCGCGACATGGCTGGAATATTTAGAGTCTTCTCGTTTTCGCCTTTAAAATAATGCACGACTCGGAATACGCCGCTCGTCGGTTTGATGGAAAATGAGTAATTTGTCCGGCTTCCTTCTGGGATTACTTCACAGAATTTCAGCTTGGAGACATTTCCCCTCACGTCGAGGTGTTGATTACCTTAGCACTCACCTCCTGTTAGTATGTAATTCATTTTTGTGTGGCCCTCAGGTAATAACAAGATTGTCTAATATTTCCATCTTTACTGCCTCAGCCTCTTGTACACTTAATCACTGCAGGCACTACTTCCTTTTTCTATCCACCCACATCTCCGAGTGACTCTGAAATCGTAATTTGGCTACTTTTGCCTCTCCCTGAACTATGTTTAGCTTTAGCTCACTGGTTATTTATGGTTACTTACATGATACACCCCCCCACACACACACACACTCACACCCCCATCATGACTAAGTAGGCAGCTGAATATTTTATTCATCTACAATTCTTCCTATCAAAGTGTGGGGGGAAAAAAAGGCATCTCCGGAATCGGGAATCATCCATGATCCAGGAAGAGTGATAAAAAGGGAGGCTATATATAGATGATGAATTACTATCCCAGGGAAAAACAGCTTTTTGAATATTTCATGGGACAGACTTTCATTTCTCTGTTGGAGAGAAAGAAGTATTCCCTTCTTTCATCCAGAAAAGTTCCAATATAGATCGGTTAATTACTTAATCATCCCTGTCATGTGCCATCTATAGACTCATTAACTCAAAACCGAGTTTGAGACACACTCACACAGCTCCTTGTATTTTTTTGTGTGTGTCTCTCAACTGGATTTTTCATTTTGCAGATTGAAATGGAAGTAAATTTTGTGTAAAAAAAACATCAAAAGTAAACAGGTGTTTATAAATCTGCCGCCTCTTGTCTCAAGACCTGATTTCCATAAAATGATGCATTAACATTTTCTCTGAATATTCAGCCTTTCTACAGGCACCCACTTGGTCGGACTTGTTAGTCATTCAAATTAAATTATAAAAAATGCAGAATGGCGGTGAGTCCAAGACACAGTGCAGTGTCCTACACATAGGCAGCATATGGTATTGGGAATACCACTCATTCAAGTGGTTGATTGATTGGTGCGCCATCGCCATTCAGCTGTCAATCACACTTTTGCTCCATTAAATGAGACCGCCAGACTCAA
The DNA here is from genome assembly GCF_000690725.1 of Stegastes partitus. NCBI lineage: Eukaryota > Metazoa > Chordata > Actinopteri > Pomacentridae > Stegastes > Stegastes partitus. The sequence continues at coordinate 530,670 of NW_007577917.1, forward strand.
AACGATGGTACGTATAAATATTCATGACAGGCCTATGTTTTTCTTCAGAGCTCCTCTTGCGTTGTCTTTGTTCTATACCGTAATGACTGCTGGGTTTCATTTGAATGTCAGGATAACTTATAGTTTGACTCTTTTTTGTTTTTTTACTCCAAACTACTTCTATGAAACTTGCTTGTTGCTGTTCATTCTCCTCTAATTCTTCTTAGTTTCCTAATTTCTACACCACCGCTGGTGCCAACAGCTCCAGATGGTAACATGTAATCTTCGGTTTGCAATGGTTTTCTAAATATATTCCAAAATATTGTTACTTGCTCAGATATCAGATGGAAGGAGTAGTCGCTTGCATGTCGCCACACACAGTAACACACGCCTCATCAGCCTGTATGGTTGCCTGCTATGCACCGAGCATGGCATGTGGCAACCTGAGAGAGAGACAAACCCACACCTGTCATGATTACACAGCCCCACATCGCCAGCGTTCTCTCAGCAGCCTTGTTAAAGCCTCGTACAACTGAAGCTACAATAAAGAACAGTAGAAATGCGAGCAGTCTGCTCTCCTTCACCGGTGTGTGTGGTGTTCGTACACGGCAGTTTGCGATCCACCCAGTGGGCACCAGCTGGAAGAGCTGCTTGATTAAAACAGCTCCCTACCGTCGGCCAACACTCCCCACCCCTTTGTGCGTCTCCCCCGTTCACACCGCATGCAGGTGGCGAACATATGGGCCACAGACTCGCTTTTACGATGCAGCATGACGTAACCTGTTGATGCCCACTCCCCAGTCATTCAAGGAAAATTAAAAGTCATGCCACCTTGCACTACGCTGTCTATGTGTGGAAAAAAAAAGGGTGACGATGGAGTATAATGTGTAATTTCATAAATAACATTAA
>NW_007577917.1:532491-555299 GCF_000690725.1 Stegastes partitus
TAACCGGACCAGAAACAGAAAACTAAAGAGGAGATTGTGTTTTCAGATTGCTAGATGGCTCAGAAATAAAGCCACGAATGTAATCGTCAATTTTATGGCCATGGGCATGCAATGAATCACTAAACCTTTAAAGAAAAAAACATGTCCGCTGTGGGTGGAGCTGATAAAACTGCTGACATTCAGACACACTTCGGTTTGTTGTAGTTGAAGCTGCACATCTACACTAATCCCCTCAGTCTGAAATTATATATTATTATATATTTTCTTTTCTTATGCAAAGACGCTGACAGCGTACACGGCCAATACAACACAGACGCATTCTCCGGTTCAGGAATATCTAAAACGATCAACACGCTAAAACGTCTGAAAGTAATGACTCACAAGTGATTCACACACATTCAGCCTCTCGCTACTTGAAAGTAGGTTGCTTGTTCGTTTTGGCGACGTCACCCGTCAAAGTCTTGGCTGTCTGCTCTCTGGCTGTGAATGAAAGCCGATGAAGTCCACGAACGCGGTTTTGAAAAGGTAAAATAACGTGTAAGCTCCAGAACGGAGTCGTGATCGGCCTTTAATGTCACAAAAAGGCTACGCGGCGGCATTGTTTCACAGCTCGGCTCAAAAGAAAGCTCTCCAGTGCATATTTGCTGCCATTGTTTCGCCTCCACCCTCCTCCCCACCATGATGGCAATGACTCTACTCCCCCCCCCACTGCCTTTAGGTTCTACTTTACCTTATCACTTGCCAACAGAATAAAAAAGAACACAAGAACATTTGGAAGGAAAAGTACTGTCGCCTTGAATGGTTAACATGGGAATAGCCGCGAGAGCTGTAAAGACAAATGTTATCCATCACATTGATTAAATTCCTCTTAGCTGGTGTCCTTGGCCAAGTAAGTTTGTGCGAGCGGCTGTGGCGCTAACAGCAGTCCCGTGGAGAGTTAGTGGATTAATTAGAATTGTACCAAATGGCCGGTCTTGTGGAAGTCAATCTGCTTCAGCGTGCATCACATGTCAGCCCTCCTCCTGCGCCGGGGCGTCCCATGTTTCCTCACATGTGACATACATGAATGGGGATGCTGGACCATCTATACCTCATATGCTATTTAAAACACACACAGAGAGTGTAGATGTGCAGATATATTTTGCAGTTGCAACAAAAAAAATGTGTGCAAAAAGAAGCTCGGTATTGGAGACGTCCCACCGTGGAGTCCTGTGATGGTATGCAATCAGCTGCTGTTAATGCATCTTATTCATATTCTCGAGAAGGGTTCAAAGAAAAGATTTGCTCTACGCGATTAGTCTTCCGTGGGTGTGCCAGCCCCGCACCAATATTCCAAAGGCACATCTTATCGCAACCCCAATCTCCATCTTAAGTGCCCCGAGGTTACGTTCATATTGAATTAGCTCACATCAAAGTGAGTCCACATGACAAGCCTTTTAAGATTAAATGCTCTTTTAATTCTCTGATTACAAACTATTTACTCCACTTGGACACTGTTATCCAGATGAAGACGATAAGGACCCGACTTGTCGTTGAAAGGCGACCGCGTGAAAACAAATAATTGGAATAATGATTTTAACAAACGCACAAAGAGCGCCGTCAGTGCCTCACACTCAGAGTTAAAGCACACTGTGCCATCGTACACAACTTCATGACAGTAGGAGCCATTTAAACATCTCTCTGGAATCAAGAGGACACAAAGGACGGGTCAGTATCAAAGCTGGAAACCACCCGCTTGTCATGATCCCTCTTATTTTGATTCATGATTCCAAAAGGCAAGGATTTATAGAAAACCCCGGCCTAATAGCCCCGCTCAAAAGGCTAACGCTATTAAGTGCCTACGATAAACAAACAGAAATGGATGCTAACGCGATCGTCAGCGTCGCGTCCGATAGACGGATCGCTCAGCTGTCTAATCAGCGCTTTAATATGAGCCTTAAAATTTGTCAGTGCTGGTTATAGGACGACTCACTCGGACAGTCAGCATCAGTTGTTGCAGGCATTCAGTGAGATTGATTTATTTTAAGAGAGGATTGGGCTCCGCCGCTCACCTAATCTTGATAGATGTGACAGTTTTGGAGGAAAGCTGAAGAAAAGGGCCCAGACAGATTAAAATGGATGATTATTTTTTGATGCTGCCTTTATTGCAGACCAACAACAGAGGCACTTGCTAGCATACATTTTGAGAAAACCGTCTCGAGATTAGCAAACAAAAAGCCCCGTCTCCTTTAGCTATTCTCCTCCCCTTTGTCATTAAGCTGCCAATCAGCGTTAGGGAGTGGCTTGGGATCCAATCAATCAAGCTGATTGGGAGTGTCAGGAAGTAGCTGCTATAAGCAGCCAGAGGTTGCGCCTGTTGCAAACATCATTTAATCGACACAGCATGTTTAGCCAGCATGATAATTAGGGAAAAGTCCTTGCTCATCTCCCCTCTTCAGCTTTGAACTCAATGCAGCTCAAACGGCAGAGACGCTACAAAGAGGAACACCTTTTTTCTTCCAGTTCATTTTATACTCGGAAATACTGAACCTTATAGCTGCCAAAGGAGAGCTGGACATGCACAAAATGTTTCATCTGACATTGTTGGACAGCTAATAAACAAAGCTGTGTGTGTCTCTGAGCCACAGCCGACACAGGAAGTGCAGCAAACTTTGAAAAACTATTATTTTCCAAATGCATCCAAAGTATTTATGTGTTTCGATAAGTGCAAGATAGAACGGTAGCTTCTATGCAAGTCTTTGGCAATCCTTTAAGAGCATCGAGTTTTAATCTACATGAGCCAAAAACTCCACAAACATCATCCTCATGAGTTTTTACACCCAGCCTAACGACGACGAACTTAAGTCACATTTACTAAAAGTTTACTCAGTTGGCATTAAACAAAGTGACGTGTCAGAAGTTGTTGGTGCGGCTGAACTTCTTCTGCAAAGAGTGATTTATATACATCATAGCTCAGCAACCATCATCACATATCTAGAAACAGTAGATCAACATGTCTGTTATCTTCTTCAATAGATCTTGTGCCGAGTTCATATCGTCCTGTATTTTAAAAACACAGGAATACGGGCAGGTGTACGCTCGTCTCATCTTGTTGTCGTTTAAGTATAAAATAACTGATAAAAATGATTTAACGAGCTGCAAACACTGGCGTTTATGTTTATTTATATTTCATTTATATTAATGAGGCTGGTAGGAGGAGTGCGTTTAGCAAACTGATGCAAATTTAGTTAATGTGAAGATAAAATGCAGATTTCAGTCAGTGTGACCACGGCTCTGAAGTGTGTGTCTTTCTAAACTCGTCCCATTTGCCACAGGTGAGGTCCAGTCAAGTTCCAGACCAAACATCTGAATACTTTCTGAAGTCACTAACATCCTAACTGCCCCTCACTGGCTTCGGCTGCTGGGACGTAACTGGTACACAGACTAAAAGCTCATTAGGATGTATTGCTTCACAGTCTTATTCAACTTGAAATATGTGTGTGTTTAATTGACCTGTTATTTACAGAAATGAGACGAACCAGAAAACACCTTCATAAGTGAAAATACTGCCAGAAGCCACGTTCTGAAGTCTCACCTCACGCCAGTGGCCGATTCCTTCTCTTATCCGATTTGGGGTCTTGATGGGTTCATAACTGTACAGCAGGTACTTCCAACAATAATACCAAGGTTATGAACAGAGCTGAGAGCCGGAGAAAGAGCAGGTTTGCATTGATTACCAGAGCGGCCGGCTTCAGAGGAGAATATGACCCGAGCCCCTAAGCCATCGCTCCATCACTCCTCCCTCCCATCGCAGCCTCAACCAGCGCTGTCTGTCTCCCTGAGCTGTCAATAGAGCCTGATAGGCCTTTTAGACACTTATCAATATTTAACCAGCCTCCCCCATTGACTCAGCAATTACTGCCTAATTGATCTGAGATTGATTATCATTAGCACCATAATGGCAGTGTCGGTCAGAGGCAGGAGCTGATAAAAATCCTCAGTGTAAAATTAAATAATCTTTTTATGCAGCCAGAGAGTGGAGAGGAGTGTGTGTGAGTGTGAGTGTGTGAGAGTGTGTGTGTGAGTGTGAGTGTGTGTGTTGCTGTGTGTAAAGGACAAAAAGTGACTGTACCGTGTCGAGGTGAAAACCTCCAGACCTCTTCTCGGTAACACGTCTCCTCCGTGATAAAAATGAGAAGAAGGTGGAACTTGCAGCTCGCTGTGCAAACTCTCCAGATACTTCTCCTCCTGCTCCTTCACAACACTGAAACAAAAACACACCTTTAATTCACAAAAGTCAGGTAAGAGAGGAACCGCTAGAAGCTATCAGTGATGCACAACAAATATGAATGAGTTCTATTTACCTTCTAGTAGTTAAACTTTATATCATTAACAGACTGAGGGTAAATAAATGCCATTTATCACATGTTCATAAGCATGAACGTCTGGATCATGCGTACAAATCATGTCACCTTGTTAGCAGGCTAACAATCAGCAGAATCAGATGTATCGCCAGGTACAGTTTACACAATACGAGGAGTTTGTTCTGGTGGGTTAAATACAGAGTAAGGTACAAGATAAAAATATAAATATAGCTTAAAAACTAAAAGTAACTGTAGTAGTGAAAAGCAGAAGCAAAAAAATATTGTGGAGTGAAGAATTATATTTAAATAAGAACCATAAAACTGTGGTATTATTTACAAGAATAGTGAGGTTGCAGATATATTGATATTTACATTCATACAGGTTATCAAAAGAGTGCAGATTGAAGGTGTGGAGGTGCAACATGAGCAATAACGGTGCATCCACCATGTTATATATCAGCGGTCCCCAACCACCGGCCATGGACCAGTACCGGGCCGCACAGAAAGAATAAAAACGTTCTATTGGTTTATTTTTATTTGCAGCGGAGTCTGCAGGGTGTTTTATTTTGGAAAATGACGAGCTCGTCTTCCCGTCACTTCCATCTGTGCTGGTTTCCCACACAGACGGTCAGTTTTCATGCCCGGATGTTAAGCCGTCAGTCTGACCACTGGTAAACAAAAACTAAATTAAAAAAATAAACGTGTCTGGAGAACTTCTTTAGAAAGTGGGAGAGACTCGCTGCTCAGACAAAAGAAACAGTAAACACGTATGTAGCAATAAAAAGTAATTTTATTCATTTATGAAACTTCTTGATAGAAGAAACGATTATATTTGTGTGCAATGACGGTCCGTAGAAAGTTTTCTTAGTTAAAACCGGTCGGTGGTGCAAAAAAAGGTTGAAGACCGCTGTTATATATCCATCATGTTTGTCTTGTGAACTCATCCTATTAATACACAAACTGGCAAACCTACCACATCACAACACGATAACATATTAATACTAACTGGTCAGTTGTAATTTACAGCGCTTATGCAGCTCATTTTGACGGTTTGAGGTACTCCACAAACTAAAACTTAACATGGAGGCTGCCTGAAGTCTTCCCTCTGATAACCGTTCACTGCCCACACCGTGAACCTCCCGTCACTTGTCTGTACATTCACATGCTTCTGGAAAACACATCTCCCTCCTCAGCAACTCTTCCTGAGACAATTAATTCCTTCCTTGATACTGAGGCTGGGATATCTGTTCCCACATCTCTCACAGTGGAGAGAATCCACAATCAACCAAATCCAAATGACAGATCAACTCCTTTTACAAAGAAAAGCATTGTCAAAGCTGCGTCGTTTCACTAGTGAGAGCTGAGAAGGAGCTCTTTTCTTTTAAGGCCAAACCACTGAGTAATGCCAATAACAGGGATGAACCACAGAGGGCGGTCCAACTCCTGACTAATCAAAGCTTTTTTCCGCTGCGTGACTACGAGCGCATCGTATGTGTGATCGAACAGCAGAGAGAAGGTGGGAGGAGGCTTTCCAGAAGCCCTCAAACCCATTCAGCCCCGGCCAGAGCTTCAGATGCGTTACTGACGTTCCCTCTAAGATCTTTCTGGACATCGTGACTGCTTATGTTCATCACTTCAGCATTAATTGCTTCCCCAGATATTCATGAAACGCTGTGGAGGCAAAATGACCGAACACATGGTGAAATAAATCAACTTGTTACGGATTCTGGTGCAGAGGAAAGTGAAGGTGGAATGTTTGGCCAGAATCACTCCAAAGAAAGACTTAGTGACCATGACAAGTCTCATTAGTTCACACCGTCTTGTAAAGAAGACAACAGCTGTAACCTTTACTATTGTAGGGGTGGGTTGACACAAACGATTACGTAAATATGTCGACGTGTAAAACGTGCGTCGATGCATCGTGGCCACATGGTAGCAGGAGTATGTGCTTTCTTAAAAACACACGGCCACGCTCATCTAAACTGTGGGAATATTTCAACCAAAGACCCACCAACGTTGTGATATGTAAGATAGAAACGGCTCATCACAGCAGTACAATGAATAAACACCTGAAGACGAAGCATCCCGGTGACACGATGACGGCAAAACAGCAACGTAAGTCCTGTTTACGTTTTTCCCCCCAACCAAAGCACGTTGGGATTATCAACACGCGAAACGTGTTTCTGTTCAAATTGATTATCTGAATGTTTACTAAACGAACACAGGCCAGTCAATAATCAATCATAATATGTCCTGTTTTCATCGCTTCACAATTACTCAGTCATTAGGATTTTAAGTTGCCAAAGTTGTTCAGTTAGTCCGAGGGAGGTTTGTGATTTACGGATTTTCTTTTATTTTTTCTTTTCGACAGATAAATAACTTGACTTGGAATAAAAATAAAAAACAAATGTCACTGACAGAGGAACTGGTTATTTGTAAAATAACAGTCTGTTGTGCTAAAATTAACTTCCTGTCTATTTATAGGTATTAAATAATTCTTTTTAATGCCCTGTTAAAACACTGTTAACACCATATGCATGTTGGCAATGTTGTAAAAACACTGCTGTCATTATTTTCACATTTACACGTGTACTGATGTGTGTCTGCATGCAATCATGAATACAGAACAGTTTTCTTATTGCATCACTGACAGACTCATTTAAGTTATAATCTGTCTTATTATATCCAACTGTTAAATGACTAAACATTTGTATTATACGAAGCATTCTACCTCATCACCTCCTTCTAAGGTGTGGACGGAGGTTTCCTGTGAACACTGGAGGGGACGTATGAACCAGAGGTCCTCCCTCAGAAAAGTCCTGCATCCCAGAGCATCTCTATGCACCAATGTGTGCCATTTCTGCATCAGTTTGCACTGGAAATGTCTTTAGGCACCAGGTGACAATTCAAAATATAATTGCGGAGGTTCAAGGCCAAGCCGAGCCGCCACAGTCGGGCCCTTGAGCAAGCTCTGATATGCGAATAGAGAGCTTCCCCTGGCTGGATCAATAGAGGATATCAAATAAAATAATGAATAGAATAATGAATTATGCATTCTGTGTTTCTTTCAAATATTTTTTTTCCTCCTGTAAATCTGATTTTCTTGTTTTTTATTATTCCTGCTGAGTCATCCAAACACACATCTTCTGTCCTCTGTTGAGTTTTAAGTTGGAGGCCTCCTGAAATGAGCGTGTTGTGGCATCTCTTCACATCCAGGAAAAATCATTTCATTTTAACTCATGTAGAAACGCTTGGACTTCAACTGTGCAAGTTTCTGTACATTCAGAACATATCTCACAAATCTGCAGTGAGTTTTAGGAGCTGTGCACGTCTCAAACCTGCTAGTCAAGAACACTAAACAAGATCACAACACATTTTATCCATACATGTCGGAAACCTTGGTTAAAAAGCATCTAAATAATTATATATTCCAAAAATAAAAAATAAAAAAACTTGGTTGCCAAGATTGGAAATTACATCTTACTTAGTTTTGAGAAAATTTCCTTGAATGAAAACTAATTTAAAAGGTGTTTAATCTGATTGTTAAAACCAACTTTATCTAACTGGTGTCACCAAGCAGCCTGAAGACAACAAAGCAGCTCAAAGTCCCAAAACATGAAACGACACCTGACAGCAGAAGCAGCTAACAGCAAACACTACAACTACAAACACATCACAAGGTTCAAGACCAACAGTTACCTCAAACTCACTGATGACAAATTAAACACGTGTTTACAAGTTAATTAACATTTATTAGGTACCAAGATAAGAGGAAACATTAAACCAGGCACTCACAGACAAAACACTGACAGAATGATCCAGAAATTAATTTATCACTTACTTATTTATAGAACAAACCATCTTGTTTCTTCACCTTTATCCAGGAAGAAAAGCTTCTGAGCAGCAAAACTTTGTCCTCCAGCTTTGCTGTCAGCTGCGCGACTGACGGTGACGACATCACGTGACGCGGATCTGTTTGTTGATTGGCCGACAGCGGCAGCAGCACAGGTGGAGGTAATGAACTGAACGGTGCCGCAATTACAACCAATGATGAGAGAGTAGGAGGAGGAAGGGACTGATGTTTAGTGGGACACTACAATAAAGTTTTAAAGCATCTATTTACTGGAAAATGTGTGTTTTCTGAGTGAATCGGTTTATATTGGTCTTGGACTTTTTAATTATGTGCAATGACCATTCTATGTGAAATGATCCAAATGCAGAATGTATGTTTATTTTTTTGTGTTTAGATATATTTTATTTCATATTAATACTTATATTTTTATCATATATTTTTACTTTTCTACTTCTTTTAACACTTTTGATTGGGAGCATCTGTAACAGAAAGCAATTTCCCCCAGAGGATCAATAAAGTATTTATGATTCTGATTTATACGTACCTTCTACTTCACTTTATTTCACAAGTGCATTGTATTTTTCATCATGCTTAATTTATCTGAGAGCTGTAGTTGGACAAAGCATGTTTATAGTTTATATATGCATGTATTTTAAACTATGTATATATAGCCACTGTGTTCCTGTTTGTATGTTTTTTCTAATGTATCTGAGTTTTTAAAAAAGGGCTACATAAAACATATGTATGATTGTTGTTGTTGTATTTTTTTAATTCAGTAAAATGCTGCATTAGACATTAAACAGCTGTGAAGCAGGAGACGAGGACGAGGGCTGATTTTTTGTTTGCTCTATCTTATTTCTTGTTTTTAGTTATTCTAAGTTCCTTTCTCTCAGAATTCTGGTTGAACGCTGAGTTTTAACGTCCACATTCTGAGATTAACTCAAAACTGTTAATTTTTTTTTTCTCCCAACTTTTAAATCAAATGCAGAATTTTTTTTTCTTTTATCATTTTTGTTTGGGCTTTTCAGCCTTTATTATAGTTGAAAGTGAAGAGAGAGAGACAGGAAGTATGGGGAGAAGAGTGATGGAAGGACCTGCAGTAAATGGTCATGGGCCGGACTTGAACCAGCGACCTCTGCATCGGGGTTCATGGGTCGCCCGCCCAATCTGTTGAGCTACCTGGACTCCCCCCAACTCAGAATTCTGACTATAATTTCATTTTTATTTTTTATTTTTTTAAAGAAAAAAAAAGTCTGACTCATTGATTTAAAGTCCAAATTCAGAAAAAAGTCAGAGCCCTCCCTCCTCATCATTATTCTCCATCACACAACTTCAGCCTGCTGCAGCTTATGTTAGCGCATCAATAACAGATCACCAATGTAACGTTTTGTTCAACAACATATCATTTGAAATGCAAGGATTTACCAGCCTTCCATCATTGTATGTCACTGCTCTTGAGCCACAATGTACGACACAGGACTCAAACAAGTACATACATGTGTAACGTAGCCATCATTGGGTGTTTTTATTTCCATCTGTGCGTGGCACACCAGAATTAACAGTGAAAAGGTCGTAAAGACTGCGTACAGCAGCAGAAACAGCAATGCAAACAGCAATTATAATTCTTTATTTGATAGAAATGGCTAAATAACTGAAACTAAATGAAAAGAGAAACAGCAGAACCACAGACGCTCAACGTGACGTCTTGGATAAAAACATTTCTGGTCATCACATTGCATTAGCATACATTTACTGCAGTCAAAACTGTGAAGAGCAACATAAAGCAATCAACATCAACCTAAAGTAAAAATAAATAAATAAATAAAAAATGGATTTGTTGTACAGAACAAGATGTTATGCATGACTAGCAAGCCTCACAAACCAGAACAACCCACAGAACAGGAGCAGGTGGAGCTCGGTTCTGTGGTGCACACACAGATGAAGTGTATGTATATTTACCCACAGAGCTCCAAAAGGTTAGGAACAAAGTAAGTGCTGTTCCTTGGCCCTCTTTGAACATGACAGCTTAGTAGAAGAGGGTGGCTGTGAGGACCAGCGCAGGTCATTAGCCTGCTGAAATACCTCCAGCTTAAATTATTTCTGAAGTGATTATGGCTGCACGATAGGCTAATTAGGAACTCTGCTTAACATTTTACAGAGACTGTTTGTAAAGCATTAACTTCCACTGATTAAATGGGACGAGCGCTTGCCTGTGTGTTTGACAGAAGAACCTGCCTCGCCTGCATGCAAACTCAGAATATGGGTGTTTTATCACATGATGAGCAGTAACGTGTGTGTGTGTGTCGGTTACCATGAAAAGATAGGACTGTATACAGGGAACAGGCATCGGTTCTACCAGGATAACTAAAGTGCCAAAAAGGAAAGGTTTTAAGTTATTTTTCTCCTATTTCGTCTCTAACCTTTTCTGCTTAACCTATCTGCTTACACTGATTTGATTTTGTCCGTTTCGCCGTCTCTCTCATCCTCCACGCTTCCCTTCCATCCTCCTACTGTCCTTCACTTATCCGTTCTTTAAAAGTCATCTCAGGTTAGCCGGAATGTCACATCGCTCAAGTGTGCCCTCTGGGGCAGCCGCTGTTATTTTAAGGGGTCATGTACATTTATCCAAGCAATGAATAAAGAAGCACCCAGAGGCCGGACTAAGAGGCCTGAGCGCAGCCATCACAGAAAGGACGGAAAACATTTACTTTGGAGAAGTGCGCTTTTCGACGAGGAGCCTTTTTGAAAGGTCAGAGGCCAGAGACGGTTGGCCACCTGTCATTTGCTGACTTTAGACCCGGCTCAGTGGACCCTGGACTCTCGGTCATCCGCCCAAGTGGCCGTAACTACTGACTTTTTTTTTTTCAATGAAAGAAAGCAGGATGAAGTGGTCTCAGTAGCAGCAAGTAAACTGCAAAATCCAGTGTTTATGTGTAAACATGTTGCCACCAGAAAAAAATAAATAAATCAGGAGACAGCACTCAGACATCACGGCGAGCACTAAGCTCCACTAATGAAACTCTTTCAGGGTCGGCGGCTCTTTTAGTTGATCTAACACCTATTCAGTCGTGAGGAAAACTCCAGAGAGATTGATTTAAAAACCATTTAATACACGCTAGTTTTTTATCATAACTTTTAAAGGGTCAAATTATATTATTTTGACTTAAAAAAAACTTCCACTTGCATCATCTACAGTATGTAAACATTTTAATTAACTCAAGACTTATTCTCATGCACACACAGGAAAAAGCAAGTGACAGAAAAAAGTGTAGCTTCTTCTTTTTTTTTTTGACCATTAGCTGCTGCCTGGAATGCTTGCAGTGGGTGCAGTGCTCATTAAGCAGTGATATAAAGCACAATCTCATAATGACTAAAGATCTGTTGTCTGGTAAGCACTAACAAAACGATTGATTCGTAAGCAGAGGAAGAGAGGAGGCCAAGAGGAAAGGGAGAAAATTATAATGAGAGTGTGAGAGAGGGAGGGAAGGAGTGAGGGAGGGAGGGAGGGAGGGAGAGGCATTTAGTTGGCAGACAGTTTCCTGATTCAGCCAGGCTGGAGAGCAGGGGTAGCTGTCTTCTTCCATGTACCTCATCTATCACTGCCTATTTCTAGGAGACTCACCCGTTTCCCCCACCACACACACAGATGGAAGGGAGTGAGAATTCAATCTTTCCTTGCCTCACAGTCATCTGCAGAAATGCATTCGTTCACCCTTCGCGGCGGGGCCCCAAAACCTGCCAATAATCGTCCACCAGGGCGGGAAAGAATGACTGCAGGTAACCAAGCTTTCCTCATGTGATCTACAGTATTTCCAATCTGTAAAGTCCCACCGGTAGATTAGGGACAAGTGGAAACAGGCTTTGAGAAGTAGTAGCGGTCTCTGGCAGCGGGGATCCTGTGGCACTTGTGGAAAACAGACGTGCAGTGAAGCTCAGAGCTGCATCCACCACCAGGGAATTACACCGTTTACTCCTCAGGAAAATAGTTCATAACAATTTGTACAATTTAATTTAGCGCTTCACATTTTACTCAATGAGAAGATGAACTAGAAGGAGTGACAAACTCCCCCCGTGCTGCAGAAAGACTGATGTGAATTTTCATAAATCTCCAGAGATTCCTGGATGTCTTCTTTGCACGTAGACCTGCTCACCTGAGGGCGGCTTAGAGAAGCTGCAACACTCAGCTATTAGGCTGATAGCAACCAGCTGGCTACTTACACATCCACTGGATATGGAGCAGCATTAGCATTCGTCTGGAGTTGTGTCGCTCTCTAGTTGCATGTATGAGTGGTTGGAAGTTGCTATTTCATTACATTTTTGACTCAGTGTTTCAGTCACTGGGCAAATATAAAGTTGAGCATTTTCTCGACACTCACTTTATTTTCCAAAAGCTCCCGGGAGAGATTTGACTGTTTAAGCTGCTAAACGCTTTTTCACCAGCGAGCCACTAGTCTGTCTGCTGTTTAGCTCAATGAGAGCAAAACACTAAAGTCGTGGGCTGGAATACCGGATCCGATAGATGCTGAAAGTGAAAGTGAAGGTAACACATCCAGTTGTCACGTGATCCATTACTGACATAAAAGCACTGATTGCAGCTGCAGTATAAATAGACGTTGCAGCACAACGCTAGTACCAGCGTATGGAGTTCATCCCAACTAACATTTGGGTATTAAAGGTGTTAATAGGACTGCTTGCACCTGCGTTGAAAACTTGTGAACGCGCAGTTCCATAGGACCTAAAGTCTTGTTGATATGAATTCACAGGTTCCCACAGACGTCAAAACTTTTACTGCACATCACCAGAAAGCCATTTTATGAGAAAATCGGTAGAACTTAAGACCCCCCGGGGGTGCGCTTTGATGACAATAAACTATTCTGATCAGGATATCGTTTCATATGTTTTATATTTATGTTTACACCGGTTTGTTTTTTTAATGTTGGCTCAAGCTGTCACATCGACATCTGCTGCACATCAAAATATTATTCATAAGGAAATTCCATATTCCCATTTGAAAACAACAGCTCTTCATTAGCCTGACAGGCCGGAGCTCCTTTCCTTCCCCCCCCCAACATAAAGACGACCTTTTCACCAGCACCGTCGGGTCAGAACAAGGGGAACGATGATCACAGCCGCGATGCAACGCCTTCAAACAGAACCACCTCCTTCTGGTGAATGCCAACACAAGTTTGCTGACGTCCAGACTCTCCTCTTCCCTCTCCGTCTCTCTTTCTTAGTCATTTGCATAATCCCTGTGACACTCCGATTAATAACTCCTGTGTGATTTGCATATCTATGCCTGAAATTGAGGACAGACGTTCGCACAGTAAATACAGTCCGGCCAGAAACAAACTGTCGATTGTGGTTTTCGGTGGGATCTCCGGGGAGAAAGGGGGGCAAGTGTTGGAATATTTTTTGGGGTTAAATCCCACAGAAACAGACAGACACAGGACACTTCCTAACTCTCCATCTCCAATCCTGTTCTTAAGTCCTTAGCCTCAGCCAAACATAGAAAGGCTGGGAAATAGCAGACCTCACTACTCCAGCAGTTCCTGGCACCAGAAGAAGATGCAACCTCCCCCCCCCCCAAAAAAAATGACCAAGGCAGCAAGGCAGGCTCTGATTAAACTGTCCCTTGGACAGTGAAGGCTGATTAGGCACCAGAGGCTTGTGTTTGCTTCAACAGTGCCCCCCAGTGGGAGCAAAAATGGGCTTCTCAAGGTTTCTGCTTGATTTACCGTCGGATCATTGCACTCTGCAGATGATATCAACAAGTTAAACGTCCATTAACATTCCACTTATTGAACCGCAGCTGTGGAAGATAAATATCTTTACAAGTGCAATGTTTTAACTCAGATATTTATCTTTGTCTCATTGATTTAGTTACTCAAATACACACATTTCTAAACTGTATTCTTATTTAAAAAACCCACACCTTCTGACCTCTTCTCATGTATATAATGTCAATTAATTGCATATTTTCTTGTTCAATTTTGTGCTTGTCTTCTGAAATCGGTTTAATTTTAGCTCATGGGTTTATAATTACCACACTCATCATATTTATGTGTTAATGAAGAGGTTTACATTAAACCCCCTTTGGAGGATAAACGCTTACAGCTGATAGATGGATGATTGGAGGAGGACGTATATGAGTCCATACTTGAACGTTTCAGAGATTTGTTATGAAAACTTTTGTTGTTTTTGATCAAAAGAGTGAATCTCTCAGCGCCGTCTGAGCCATATGCATCTGTGATGGGTGACTGAGTCGCACACACACCTTTCCACACACACACACACACACACACACACACACATGCTCGCCGTCCCTGGGAGACCAAAGGCTGGAAATGACAAGCCTGCAATGAGGTAATGACATTTCCTCCTGCGTAATGTGGCCAAAGGCATCTCTCTCTCTCTCAGACGACAAGACGGAGATATCTGGCCGGCTCCGGTGACAAGCCCCGCTCTAATCTGCAGGTACAGCTTTCACTGCAGCTCAGGACCGAACCACAGAGTAGCAGCTAAATAATTGAACAGGTGCAATATGTTGAGGCAGGGTGGGGGAGGTTCAGGAGTGTGTGGAGGTGGCTGGGTGGGTAGCTGGCTGGCTGGCTGGCTGGGTGGGGGCTCAACCAAAATGTCTGCAGTGTCCTCTGCTTGGGGTAAAAGTCATCAAATGTTGGTTTGGGGAAAATGTCAAAGTACTTGCCTCACATTTTGTGGTCCAGAAACATTCTCCCTTCCACTTGATTCCCCCAAAGGCACCAGCTGTCAGCAGCTATTCTTTTTTTTTACCTTTCATTTTTTTTTTAGATTCTCCACCACTGAGTCCCGTCATGCCACATTTTTTTTTGCTATAACAGATGATTTATTATAATGTCTTTGTTTTGGGTTTTTTTTGTATGTTTGCTTACAGGTTTTTTCATCAAGTCTCCAGGTTGCCGTGACAACATATTGGGATGTCATGCTGGCATTTCGCCTTACCTCATGTGACCAACAACTTCACGGTCATACCAATTCCTGATTTCACGGGAAAGGTTGTCAGCGGTGGGAAGTGAGGGGAGAAAAGGTGTGTGTCTGAGTTGTGTGTGTGTGTGTGTGTGTGTGTGTGTGTGTGTGTGTGGCGTGTTGACTGACCTTGGGAGACTGTCCCTGAGCAGGGGATAGAGAGAGAGAGAGAGAGGGAGGGATGGATTCAGCCGAAAGCAGGTATCCGCTCTCCCAGCCACACATGGCGAGTGCCACGGCAGCAGTGAGCTGAAACCGACGTGGCCTCTTTGTGAAGGCAAGGCGCTGCCCTCTGACACAAACAACAACACTCGGGTGTACGGCTACAGGTATCTGTGTGGACAGGATATTAGTTAAAAAGGGGCTCAAAGATGAAGGGCTCAGGAAACTTGAGAAAGAATCAGCCGAAAGCCGGGTGCCGAGGGAAAATAATGAGAAAGTTAAAAAAGGAGAGAGAGCGGTTTAATTCACAAAAACGTGTTAAAAACAAAGCGAACGTGCTTTCAGTGGTGGCGAGCGAGAATTTAATGCAGCTTGAATGTTGGGAAAATCAACTGCTTAGTGAATTTTATACCCAAATTATTAGAAGGTTAAGGATCCCTTTTGTTATTAGTGTAAATAAAAAAAACATTTACCAAACGTCTACTCATTGAGCCGATCGAGCAGCAGCTCCGTGCAGCAGAGATTACATTATGGGGTATTTGTGGCGATAATGCTGCCGGGCTATTTTCAAGTCAGATTGTAATTCATTCCAGCCACTTCCAGGAGCCCGACAGGGGATTGCCTTTAAGGATGTTGATTATATTCTCCTTGGGGACTCGTTAGGGGCTTCTTATATTCTGGCCAGTGTGATGAATAAGAGCGTAATCTCTCCCTCACCCTGAGCACATGTGGTCAGCGCCCAAACATAAATGAAGCAGAAGGAAACACGTGCATTCCTATCTGATTGTTTTTGATTGATGTGGGTCCTCTTAAGAAAAGCATTACAAGATATGAATGCGGCTCTCGAGTGGGCTTCAGTCTGGTCTACTTTGTGCAACCACATGTAGATTTAGGGTTTGTCTTGTCATGTGTTTATATGCCTTCAAAGGAGGTGTCTTCAGGAGGACTGGATATGTAATGTGCTTGAATGTATCATGCAGTTATGAGCAGTTCTTGCAATCTAAACATACGCTTTTTAAAAAAGTTCGGTGCCAAAAACACAACCATAAAATCAGTTAAAGTGTGATAAACAGATATTTGTTGCCAGATTAGCAGATAGCAGATCAAATTCACACTCATTTGGTTCCATGGCTTTCATATTATCTGCTTTTATAATCTGCAAATGTTCTTTAAACGTTGCCGTGTGTTATGTATTGTACAAACGTCAGACTGTGAGACTCGCTAATGGGAACTTAAACTTTTTTTTTTCAGTAGTAGCTCTACTAGATCTTGAATAACACATTCGGTATTCATAAATCTTCACTGGGACTCCTTGGAAAATAAATAAATAAATAAATAAGTGTCAAAGTCTTCCATGCCATTTCTCACTCACTAAAAAAGTTCGACTGTGCCAATCAATCACGGTTTGGGCGTCATGGCAGAATAATGTGTGTTTCCTCTCAAGAATGCCCGTCAAAGAAGGCATTGTGGTTGAAACCTCCTCTGGACCCACAAAGGTGTCACAGTAAGCAAGGGTTGTCAGAGGCTTGTCACTGCCGGGTGGTTTGAAAGCATGAAAAATACCCTCTCTGGGGACGGGGGAGGAGGACGAGGGCTGGGGAGAGAGAGAGAGAGGGAGGGCGCTGATGTATGTGTGCATGTGGGAAGACCTTAACTCACTTTAGCCTGTTGCATCAACCCCTTGTCAATCCTCCAGACAATAGGTCTCCATCCAGGCGGCGGACCTCTTTCACCTTCAGGGGTGACGGCTATATTATTCAGCCTGACAAGCGCTGCCACGGGGAGATCAAAATCTTTGCCTAATTGAATGCTGACAGTTTAGGTTGGCTCACACTCGGGGCTATATGGAGACTGATTATTTGACTGAATAGGATTATTATGGGGTGCAGATCCCATCAAAAAAGTAATTTTGGCAGACGGAAGTTTCAGATTCGACGTCACTTATTCCTGACAGGACGGCACCTTTCACACGGCTGACAGCTTTGTCTTAAAGACAATATCCTCCACACGGGAGATTCAGCATAGGATCCCGCTCCATTTTTCTTGGACTGCATTAGACAGCTTCACATTTTTCACGGCTCAAAGCGGTGATGATTGATGACAATTTCTGGGGTTTTTTTGAACATTTAAAAGCTATCATCACCGAGGAATCAGGCGGCACGGCGGTAAACTCCTCCTGCTCCGTACGTCTAAACATCTTTTCGGTGCCGGTCCGGCTCAACAACAGTTTCGCACGTCAGGCTTTAAAAGTTCTGAACATGAACCGGGTATTTTTTTCGTCAGCGTTACTTCCTGTTTGCCGGAGCTGCACGTGCAAAAAGCAAACTCGGCGAGCAATCTACTGCAGATATTTTCTGTTTGTTGAACTTTGTCTGAATATAACTGATAATTCTGACTGTGAATTCCTTGTTTGCCCGTATCAGCCGATGTGCTGCGATGTTGACTGTTTGAGTTTGTTCACGCTATAAAAGCTTCCACCAGCAAAACCCCGTACATCCAACTAGTAATTACATCACTCATGTAATAATCGCTACAGCTGCAGTCTCAGGCAGCACATCTCCTGCTAAAACTAGTCAGAATTAAAGCTGCAAGCGGCGATGGACGGGTCCTCGATGTACGATTGTCGGCCTTCGCGTACGTCGTGGTGTGCCGCAAACGTCCTCCAGGCGGGACTGTGATTTGGCATGTCGAGTTTTGGGCAGTTGGAGCACATGTGGCGTAGTTACAAGCCACTTCCTGTTTAGTGGTGAGCGGTGGTGGCGTGCGTGTTGGCCGTGGCGGAGCACACACAGGTTGGTTACACAGCACGTCTCGTATTCTGGCGTGTTATGGCGTTTTGGCCAAATTCCACGGGTCGCCATTTCCACGCCGTCAGACTGCTGCAGACCATTTTACTAACTTTTAATAACCACATCCTGTAGTTTATGACGGCCAAATTTCAGGTGTGTACAACCTTCCCTGTAGGAGGAGATAGATTTTGAAAATGGCCAAAAATGAGGGAGAATCTCACTGTTTTTTCAAAATGGCCGACTTCCTGTTGGGTTTAGGGCTTGGCGCTGATTGACTTTTTTGTGCGTCCTCACCGCCTACATATGCCCACCGAATTTTGTAGGTGTAGGTGAAACAGCCGTCCGACGGGACTCCGTTGAACGGCGGGAACATAACAAAAATACGCGAAATGGCCTTTAATTGAAATTGCACGGGCCGCCATGTCCACTGTGACAGGAATATCGGTCACCGTGCGAATGTGTGTGCAAGTTTTGGTGAGCTTTCGTGCATGTTTAGACCCTCACAAACAGGTTTATTGATGGCGAAAAATAATAATAATAATAATCACAAGGGATTCAAAACATCTAGGATAAGAACATACGCGTCTCAGATGGTCGGCGGTTAGATTATTATGAACACTTCCATGTTTAAGCTACTTGTAGCTGGACTGCACAGCCAAGTGAAGCTAAGAGAAGCCTGAAGGACGTTAACAAGCAAACGTTTTAAACAAGGCCAGTCCTCAAAATGAACCTGAATTATTCTGAGAAATTAACAAGTCAACTACTTTCTTTGCTATTTGCCTCCTGAACCAGAGTCTCTTCTGGTTAAATAAGAGGCGTCTTTGTCTCAGTTAGTTACGGCGTGGTGTTCCTCCCTGTTGCAGTCCCACTTTGTGAATTGTAATGATGTGTTTTGCTTCCTGCAGCTTTAATTTTAATCAATTATTTGTTATGGCAAACAGTCTCTCCAAAGCTGCTCCCCTGACAGCAGCTGGAGCGTCTGGCTTTTTTTGTTTTGGGTCCGTTTAAAAATGCTCATGCCACAGGTACGCTGCGCCTTTTGAACCACATAACTGGCCTTCTGTAAATTCAATTTATCACTAAGAAACTAACTGCGTATCCTTGAATGTCATCTTTTGCAGAAACCCAGTCGGAACAAGTGACGCCCGAGTTAATAATGCAAATAGAAACTCTATTTGAGGATAAACAGAAAGGAAATTGCTTTGATATCCTGATTTCAAAAGACAATGTCGCTAAATGAGCCAATTACAGGAGCATAATGAATGAACATTGCATTAATTATAACATATATGAAGCAATAATTATCTTTTGCCAAACGACAATATCATCAGGAACCCAAAATCGTCCTCCTCGAGTCGGGCTATTTTGGTGCGCTTCTCCTTTTTTTTTTTTTTTCCGTGTCAGTTTTGATAAGAGACCAGTAGAATAGATTATGCTTCTCAGGGGTCTCGGGGGGTTGGCTTGGCTCCAGTTAGAATTCATTTAGTCAGATAGCCTCTGTGGATTATCCCTGTTTTCAGAGGCTTGCATTTCTGACAGGTCATTATTGTACATCACACTGGGACCTACTGCGGAGAGCACCACATAGCGAGTCCCACCATGCGCTCACGCCTCCGCACAGCAGCGTCTGGGCACACACACATTTTCAAACATGTCAGACTGGGAGGAAAAAAAAAAAAAAAGTCTGCTCGTGTGATGTACGGCTAGGTCAGCGGTGGACCTGAGAGATCAAATGCCCCGGCTCTCCATGATCATTACTGCTGCTTTACAGACCAAGGGCCAAGGAGAGCACTCGCATGTAAAAGCCGCGAGCAGCGAGCAGAATGCTTGATGGACGGACTTGAAGCGCGCATTTAACTAAAAGGAGTCAATATCAAAGCAGGAAGCAGGTGGGGGCTGAGGCTGATATCTCTGTCTTTCATACAAACAGAGAAGATGAACAGTTCAGCTAAATACTTTTTCCATTGCAGCGCGAAAACACTTTTTGTTGTTGTTGTTGTTGGAGTGCTCTGTTTGTTTAGTGCTGTAAAATATAACCTGTGTGTGAAACTCAGAGGAGGCTGCAGAAGTTTAATACAAGTCCTAAATTCAGAGGATTATGGCCACTGTAAAAAGTTTACCTGAGCTCTGGGTTTCTTCTCGGAAGTTTAAGATCAGAGGGTTTGACTTGAAGTCAGGTTTTAACTTTAAAATCAGAATTTCTTTGTTTAAAGTTCTGAGAAAAAAATCCTCAATAAAACTGCACCTATAGGCTATGACCCCTTCACTATGGGATAGGATTAGAGTTTATTTAAGTTTATTTGAGGTATTATTTTTCCAGAATTCTGACTTTAAAATCAGAATTTCTTTGTTTAAAGTTCTGAGAAAAAAAAACATCAGAATTCCTCAATAAAACTGCACCTACAGGTTATGACCCCTTCACTATGGGACAGGATTAGGGTAAAAAAAAAGTTTATTTATTAATTTTCCAGAAGTCTGACTTGAAAATCAGAATCTCTACAAATATATTAAGAAATCTACTTAAAAAGAAAGAAAGCAAATTTAAGAAAAAAGCTGTTTCTGGGACATCAACATCTCGCTGTTGCCTGGAAACGTCGACATCTCGGTTAATAAATAATACCTGGCGCTGAAAAATTAACAGAGCCAGAAGTCTCACTTGAAAGTCATAATTTCAGGAAAAAGACTGAAGTCACAACTCAAATATATGTTTACAGCGAATCTAATCCTCGTCTGAGCTTCACAACATTCAACACAAGAGAAAACTACATATACTACATGTAAAAAAAACTATTTTTTCTGTCATGTCAAGATGCTACCTGACACTTAAATCACATTTCTGATCATGTGAGTGACCAAATATGAACAACATCCTCCTCTTCTCTCTTTACTTTTTCACTCAATCTTCAAAATAAAAATCTAACATCCAGAATATACAGATAAGCCTTAACCAAAAATAAAAACAATCATTAGATACAGTGAATGCAATTTAGGAAAAGCTATATCTGGGATATCAACACCCCACTAGCGCCCAGAAACATCGACATTTTGGCTGATAAATAATATCTGGCACTAAAAGTTTAACACGCAGGAGCTTGAGATTTTCATGAAATGCTGCCTCGGAGGCTCGGCTGAATGGGAACGTGTTTACTCTTCAGCATTGCAAACTAAATCGCAATTACCCTTGGAGAGGCAGGCGAGAGGGGCTTGCAATTCAGCCAAACACGACTCCACTTGACCTCTCATAAAGTAAAATGATTGAGGCTCCGACAAAGACCTGACCCGGCTGTCTGACGCTTGACTGGCAGACCGACTCTCCTGGAGAGCGCGCTTCATCTCTCCAAACTGAGACGGGCTCAAGAACAACAGCAGACGGCTCACGGCATCCCTGAAGTAACGTGGAAGCGGTCCTCCTCACGCGCCGTCTTGGCTCGCCGGCGGTAGCTCCTAAATAATGAAACGGCAAAGAACTAGGATTTATGTGAAAGCTCCACGGGAGGCGCGTCCACACGAGGCCTTTCAATCTGCCGTAGCGGTATTAACAAGTGAACTGACGCCCATTACCGAGAATTAGAGAATTTCCAGAACCGCACACGGCTAATATTCACAGTTAATTAGTGACTGTCTGTCAAAAACCGTGACAATGGAGCAGAATTACAAAGAGCTGCCGTGGGAATGAGTGGATATCTAGATGGGATTAATGTAAACAAGTGAGAAATTGTTGATGATGAGGTTCCTGCCTGCTGAGGGACCGTTCCCCGACAGTGCAGCGCAAAGAATTAAGCAGCGAGGAACTGCAAATTGTGTCGCTGGGTACACATCCAGGAAGCCGGAGCGCCTGTTGAATGCTGAAGAGACTCCGGACGGTCAACCAGAGACTCTCTCTCTGCAAGGTCACTTTTTTTCTGAACCTTCCTGGTAATTATTCTTGATACAAGGATTAATATCTAATTCAAGACATAGGCCTGGATGACTCCTTTGTTATTAACTTTGCTACAGTGGGGAAACCTTTCAGGATTATTTCAATTCAATGATTACTTTAGACCTAGCAGCTGATTGCAGACTGTGCAGGTAGGTTTACTCACCACATTGATTTCCTTGCCAATATTGAGGGTAGAGCTCCCAAGACATATCACCCTGCTCTCCCCGCTATACTCTCTGTAAATCTTATTAGAGATGGAACCTGATGGAAGCTCCTTCCCTGCACGATACTGAGAAGAGCACAAGGTTAAAAGAAGACACAAGTTCGGCTGAGGTTGAAAAGATGTTGTCTCCAACTTACTTCTGTCATGAGGAGGATTAACACCAATACGCTATAAACATGTATCACGGCCCTTAAACAGAGAATCCTGCTTATTTAGTGACAGAGATCTAATCTGTCCAGCTGTGGTTTGGTGAGCATCTAGTTACAGAAATAAAGGAATTTAAAATCCTGGTGTTATATTACCAGCAAATAGCCACATGTGTTTATTTGTCCAGATACTTTTGGAGTTTATTATAATGCCATTAACAAGGTTTTTATATTTACACCTATTTTTGCAAGAAAAACAATTAAAATAAATCCATTAAAACATCAAAGTTAATTATAAGACAGAACAACACATTACAGGTTAGTTTGTGGTTTGTTTTAAGCAGTTCAATGTTGACCTCTTCTGTAGT
>NW_007577917.1:555878-557465 GCF_000690725.1 Stegastes partitus
TCCCTTTTTCTGGGATATAATTATGTATGACATCGTTAGATAATTAACAGAGAAGCAGGAGTGTGTCAGCAGGTTGTTGGAGCTGCTGCAGGTGGAGCCACTTTGAACTACTTTATATGCAGTTTTATTTACAGAGACACCAGAGAAACCTGAAGGCTTGTCACATGATTAATGGGAGAGAAAAGCAGAAAAAGTTCTGAAATCTGTTTTCAGTTTTTGGCCTTTCTTCCTAATACTGGATTGTTCCTAAGATACTGGATCATTTGAACATTTATTTACACAAAAACAAGCGAGAAGCTCAGAGGGAGAAATCAGTATTTGGTGGAGCTCGATTGCTTTTTGGGGTTGGAACGCACTGGTTTAATCTTTAACAATGTGATGTATTTTAAAAGCTGGTTGCATCATCCATCGTGTAAAATGTTTATCCTATAAGGAGCCGAAGCTGTCGTATATTTTTAGTGGAATAGAAAGTACAATAGTTTGTGAACACGCTGGAGCAGGTGGATAAAGTTGCACAAAATGGAAACACTCAACTCAATACAAGGGCCTTAAATTTGTACAATACGGCACTTGGATAAAAGCACTTAGTCACTGCCAACCGCTGCACAGGAGTCTGTCAGCATAAGAAGGCAGAGAAACACTCAGGACAAGCTGCCAGTTCCTCAGGGCCAATTCAGAAACAGACACATTACCACCGAACAAGAGGTGATATTGAGCTATTTGTTTCTTTGTGGTGTCCAACAAGCATGCTAACGCTGGATAGTTTGCAGAAGAGTATACAGCCAATAACAGACGGGGTATTTTCTTCATTTTATAATAAGGCTGTAAATGTGCTACAGCAGAGGTCAACTACATGCAGGTCACAACATTACAGCAACTATCTGCATACAGCACAATGCTCTGCTGAGAAACCTTGGGTGCTGGTATTCATGCGGATGTTGCTTTGAGACGTACCATCCGCGACAATGGTACTCCGCAACAAAAGAGGTGGTGGTCAATGGTCTGCATTTACATAGCGCTTTTATTCAAAGTGCTTTACAATGTGTTTCTCATTCACACACATTCACACACCAATGGCGACAGAGCTGCCATGCAAGGTGCTGCCTGCCATTGGGAGCAATTTTGGGTTCAGTGTCTTGTGCAAGGACACTTAGACGGTGCAGGGGATCAAACCACCAACCTTGTGACTGGAGGACAAGCTGCTCTACCACCTGAGCCACAGCTGCCTCCACGTGTCCTGCCACACCACAAAAACCACTCAGGAATGACTAAAGGAACACAACAAAGAGCTCAAAGGTGTTGAACCAACCAACAAACTCACCAGTTCCCAATCTGACTGAGCATGCACGGGATGCACCAGAACAAGTCCGATCTACGAAGGCTCAACCTTGCAACGTAAAGGACCCAGACAATCTGTCTTGATGTCAGACACCAAAGGACACCTCCAACGTTCCTTCATCTTTATATGTGAACTTTTTACAATCATTTATCTACATAATATCTGGTTGGCTGCAAGGTGGAGCGGTGGTTAGTGTCTGTTGCCTCGCAGCAAGAAGGTCGCTAGTTCGTGTGAGGACACCCGGGTTT